>NW_010553050.1:47072-68943 GCF_000687285.1 Phaethon lepturus | reverse complement strand
GTGTGCTCACAGCCCAGAAGGCCAACCATACACTGGACTGCATCACAAGAAGCATGGCCATCGGTCGAGGGAGGTGACTCTGCCCCTCTACTCTGCTCTGGTGAGACCCCACCTCGAATACTGCACCCAATTCTGGGATCCTCAGCATAAGAAGGGCATGGACCTGTTGGAGTGGGTCCAGAGGAGGGCCATGAAAATGATCAGAAGGATGGAACACCTTTCCAGTAAAGGACAGGATGAAAGAGTCAGGGTTGTTCAGCCTGCAGAAGAGAAGGCTCCAGAGAGACCTTACTGCAGCCTCTCAGTACTTCAAGGGGGCTTATAAGAAAGATGGGGACAGACTTCTGAGCAAGGCTGTAGCGATAGGACAAGGGGTAATGGTTTTAAGCTGAAAGAGGGTAGATTTAGACTAGATCTAAGGAAGAAATTTTTCACAATGAGGGTGGTGAACCACTGGCACATGTTGCCCAGAGAGGTGGTAGATGCCCCATCCCTGGAGACATTCCAGGTCAGATTGGATGGGGCTCTGAGCAAGATGATCTAGTTGCAGATGTCCCTGCTCACTGCAGGGGAGTTGGATTAGATGACCTTTAAAAGTCCCTTCCAACCCAAACTATTCTATGATTCTATATGCCCTCATTACTAGGGACCTAAAAAGGCAAAACCTATCCTATGTCACACCATCCACTCCTACTACTGGCAAGGTGGTAAATTATGACTTCCTAATTTGCCAGTTTGTCCACTCCTAACAAGGAGCAGGAAGTCTGGCTGCTCTTTAGCCTCCTTTCAGTTACAGCCACAGTTGGAGCACATGTAGATCATCCCACACTAGTTTCTGCTGGTTGCAGAGGCTGGCACTGGTGGACCATGAACCTTGACTTACTTAATTTCATCTCAAAACCAGTATTTTTTCTTGATGTTCCTTGTTTTTCGTTAGTGTCCTGTGGATTTTTTTTTTGTTTTGTTTTGATCTGTGGAATTACATTAATGTAAGACAATAGCAAACACTGAAGCAAAAGAAATAAAAACAACATGACAGAGAAACCGCAGTCAGACAACAGTGATAATATTTGCAGACAAACATTCTACCAAGTGAAGGCTAACTTGTTGCTATGCAAGAGAAATATTTATAGCTATTTTGTTTTACTGGTCTTACAGAAATACACATATAGACAATTTCTCATATATATTATCTTTATGATACATATGAGAGGGACTTTTTACAAGGGCATGTACTGATAGGACAAGGGATAATGGCTTTAAACTGAAAGAGAGGAGATTTAGATTTTCACTCACTCTTTACTATGAGTACAGTGAAGCACTGGAATGGGTTTCCCAGGGAAGCTGTGGATGCCCAATTTGTGGATGGGGCATCCCCCTGTCCCAGGTTGGATGGGGCCTTGAGCAACCTGGACTAGTGGAAGGTGTCCCTGCCCATGGCAAGGGGGTTGGAACTAGATGATCTTTAAGGTCCCTTCCAACCCAAACCGTTCTATGATTCTATGATCTGAAAACCATGTGCAAGAAAGCAGTAAGCTATTATTGACTGACATACATGCATACATATATACATACATTAAGGTATGTGTGCCTGGACACTCTTTTTGGACACAGAAACTCTACCAAAGGAAACATTACTACTTAGTAATCCTGCTTGGGTTGAGTCTCTGCCTTCAGCTTAGTTCTTGGGCCTAATCTAAAGCACCTTGAAGTTATGGGGAAGCCTGAGCTGATAGCAGCGCCAAGTGCTCTTTGGGGCCCTTACTTTGCAGGTTCTGATGGATCTTGCTGTACTGGTTCAAGACATTGTTGTGCCCATAGCTCTTTGTTGTCTGCAGAGCAGCAGAAGAGAGCATATGCCTGCACTGCAGCTGTTTGACCTTAAGTTGCTGTTAGAATGGGTAGCCAGTACACTGGACTGTGAACACGAATGTCTGGGGAGGTTGAAGGCTATGGTCTCTTCTGCAGTCTCTGCTGTGGATTACTGCAAAAGGGTACGTTAGCCTTTTTCACAGAATAAGCGTTCTCTGGTGTGTCATTTAGTCCATATCCCAAACATTGCTGGGAAAGAAAAAAATACAGAATGATCTTCTCAGAAATAGTTATTATAGTATCAGTTATTTTAAAATAAGTAATTCTGTCATATCTGTTTTGATGTAGAGATTTTCTGTTTCTAGAGAAAATTCCTTTCTTCTTTGAGCTCTACTGATTCCTTTCAGGATTAGAAGAAGCGTGTGCTCATGTGCTTGTGTTTGTGCATATAAGTAATACTGAAAAAATGATGTACATTTCATAAGCCAATTTATGTCTTTAATCTTGGGAGCATAAACATAGGAACCAGTATGATACCCCTTATTTAATGCGTCTCCTCTCTTATCCTGCTTTACCTTGAGGTAGTATTTGTCATTATAGCTTAAGCATGTCATTGTTTTGCAAATCTTTTGGGAGTCCAGATGTGCTCACAATTAAAGGCCAACTCTTATTATTTGTATTATCGTAATGCAGAGAGAGGTCAACTGCTCTATTGTGCAAGATCACATTGAAACACATCACGAGCAGCAGACCCCACTCCCCAGGCTTCTCTCTATTAAGGGACAATGATGTATCCTCAGACCTAAATTTAGTTAACAATAGCAGCTGTTAGGGTGAAGGTTGAAACCAGTCGGGTCAAAGGGTCCCTTTCTTGGCCTTACTTCCCTTCTTCCTGGTGTTCACCTGATGTGTTGAGCCAATTCAGCTGGCTGAGCCAGCAGAACATTTTCTTGACAACAAGGTGACCGGCTTTCTGCTGTGCTGAGGACCTGAATTAGCTCAATGGAGGATCAAAAAAACACCAGAGCTTGTGCAAGGGCAGAAGGACTGTACTGCTGGGGCAGGGCAGGGGAAACTGAGGTCTGGGAACATGGTGGGAGGGAAAGGGGGTAAGACGTCAGGGCTGCTGCCTTTCACAGAGCGATAAATCCTCTCAGCCTCGGTGCACACCCTCACCGTTAGTGTTCAGGTGTAGCTCTGTGTGCCTCCCCCCTCCTTGCTCTGGCATCTGCCTGACTTCTCGGTGAAGAAAACTTCCTCAGGAAGGAAATTTCCCTGAGCTGTCAGAAAACTTCCTCAGCCAAGGAAAAGGAAAAGTTGGTTTGACACCTGAATGACCACTTTGTGGTGGGCCTGACAGCATGTCAGTGCCAGCATGAGGGGCAGAATGCACACAGCTGGGGACAGATAATAGTTAAGCTGTTTTAAAGCATTGTAATTAATTTAAAATCAATACATCCAAATGCAGGTGACTGCTGTTGCGGTCATTGGAGATGTCAGGCTTGGTTCAGTGACCTAAACAGAGGCACCTGCTGCCTTTTGAGTTGCTTGGGTGACCCCCCTGCCCTCCCAGCTGCTGGTCCAGAACGACGGGGGTCTCCATTGCTCTCGGGTGGTGCCTGCCTGCCTGGGCCCTGAGGGGCCCCTGGCTGTCCCTGCCCACGGCCACAACCCCATGCTGGACCCCCGGGACCCATCAGCCCCTGCCCCAGCGATGCTGCAGCAAGGCCGGTCTCCAGCTCCCCCAGCCCTGCCCTGCCCATCTGTAGGCCCCGCAGAGCCACAGGCCCACGTCCCAGCATGGCCTCGGCCTGTCCCCATCCCCAGGGAGCTGCCCGATGCCTGGGGATGGGCTGTCTTGGTGCCCCAGCTGCCCTGCTCCTGACTGGGGTGGAACAGGCCCTGCCTGCCAGGCCCTGCCCTGGGCCTCCCCGGCACACGCCGCTCAGATACTGCCAGCCCTTGGTGAACCTCTGGGATACTCTAAAACAGCGCGGGTGTCACCAGGGACCTGTGTTTACAGGCAACAGGATGAAGCCTCAGGCGTCCCCAGAGCGGGGCAGCAGACGCACAGTTGCGGGGCTCAGTACCGGCTGCCTCTCATCAAGGCTTGACCCGAATCTGGGGGCTGCGGAGGCATGCTCAGGCCTTCCCCTCTGCCCAGCAGGGCAACAAGGACCTCCTGAGGAAAGGCCATGTCTAAATCATGGTGGCTGTTGGTACTCCAAAGGGGTTTGAAACCCTTAGAGGATAAAATCTGAAGAGTCGACTGGGCTGCTTGTGGTGTGGGCACACATTAGTGAGTCAAGACAAAATGTTGTCTTTCCCACACCTGTTAAGGCAGGTGGAAATGACATGCTGGGTTACCAACCCCAGGATTTCTCGTGTTGGTAGCTCCAGTTAACTATTTTCTTCCTGGGGGACGTTTCCCTATCCCTTAAACAAGAAGGGATCAGACATCTCTCCAGCTGTTTGCAACAAGCCTGTGTTTGTCTGTTGGGGGCTCAAAAACATTTTAGAGAACTTTTTTTAAATTTTTTTTCCTACTGTGAGTGGCTTTGCTCTTGTGTGGACCAGCAGCAGTGCCAGTACACCGCGACACTGCTCAGTCAAGGAGAGAGGGACTGAAACTCTAAATATGTACTGAAAGGTTAGTGAGCAGTGCATCCAAACAGCTTTCCAATGACACACTTTCACAGGCAGGTGATTGAAATGGTCAAATCCAGCCCCTGCTAACTCCTGCCTCCCACAGTGGGCACTGTGGCTTCGCCGGCAGTCACAAATTCCATGCAGATGGGCTCTCTTTTGGATTGCTGGATGAGCGATTTCTTTTTATAAGACTATCGGGAGATGAAATGTTCAGGTATTTTGAAATACTATGGAAAACAGGAGGTGTTAGAGGTAAAGCCTTTTATGGGAGATGGTTATGCAGGCTGAGCATTTGACTGTTCTGAGAATCTCTACAAAGACCATGTAATCTACACTACTGCCTCTGCTCCTTTTGTCTTTTTCTCTTAATCTTGGCTTTATATCTTCTTATACGCTGATCTACATGCTCAGAGCAATAAGTCACTCCTGCAGTGTGCAATCTTCTTTCCTTCTGTTCCTCTCTAAAAACCTTTGCACGTCTTTTCCATGCAGTCCTCTTCAAACATGCTGCATCAAGCCCTTTTACACTTACACTGTTGCCCTGTCTGCTACTTGTGTGTGTTGAAATCTAGTTTTCTTCAAATTTCAGACTGCACATTTAAGCGGTAACAATTAGAAGATACCTGATAGATAATACAGTTGAACAAATCACTAAAGAGCTTTGCAAGTACCTTGCCAACCTATCCTCTTTAAAGCAATACAAAAAGCAGTGCAAAGTTTATCTACTTAAAAAAAAAAATTAAGGTTTTTATTGTCACTTTGTGCTAGCTCTCTTTCTCCCCTAATGTCATATAGGATGATTACGCAAATGTAGTTTAGTAAGCCCTGATATAGTCTTTTTTTTTTTTTTTTTTAGAATTGAATTTTTTAGCAGCATATTTGTAGATCTTTGTTACCCTTTAGCATTCCTTATGTTTTCTATCCTGGCCTAGCTTTCACATCTCTTGCTATTGTTAACCTCCACAGCTCAAATTTGCCTAGTCTGAAATCCATCATTGTACATCATTTAATGAGACATTTCTCCAGTCACCATTACTGCAGATCAATAGAAACAAATCCCTGTCTCCTAACTGGTTTAGCTAAGTATCTCATGCATGACTGTCTTTCCAATTTGATCCAGTTTAACAGTCTGCTTCTCAACCCTCCCCAGCCCCACTTCTCTAATCTGCAGAGATAGATGTAAGTCTTGAGCCAGACTCCAGGGGGTTTCTCTCGTACGGTCTTCTGTTTGTGCAAAGTGCTCCCTGACCGACTGCCTGCTACTGCCACACGATCAGCTGCCTTAGCAGTTGCACTAACAAATAAGAGGGGAGGGAGGCAGAGGAGGGAGGCAGAGGCAGCGGAGGGAAGCTTTTTGCCCCTAGGGTCCTTGCTCTCTTACTTCACTGAGAAATTCAAAAGCTAATGAGGGCCCATTGCTGGAGGGAAAATGAGAATAATTTGTGATCTTTGGAAAAGAGTGAAAATCCATCACCGCTAGCGAGTGCTTCACATCAGCACATCTTTTCAAGGCTACCCCCACAAGACAAAGGGGTTAGAAAATGATAAGTAAAAGCTGACATTTTCCTTTTTGTTGCTGCCCTGCAGGTTGGCTGCGGGATTTAGTGTCTCCTTTCTCACCTCTCCCAACTTTCCCTCCCACCAAGACAGGACTCCGGAATGTGGTCTAACTTCAAGAAATATTTAGTGTTACGTAACTGGACACAAGCAGTCCAGATTAGACGCAAACATTTGGGGTCTTTGGGCATCCCCTCTTTGCCTCCTCAGGCATCCCCTTTTCTGTTTTGGCAGTCCTTCCAATTGCTGCTGTGTGCTATGGTTTTGTGAAACTATATGTACAGATGTGTTTAAATGGTGGCACATGGTCAAGTGTTTCCTTTGATGCGATTTTAGGTGCCTGACTTGCATGTGGGAGCAGATTAAAATTAGATGGCTGGAGTGGGTATTACCTTGAGCTGCTTGGCCTACCTTTTTGACAGAGGTTGCTGCCACTGAGGCAGGGATGATGGCATGGCTCCTGAACTGGGTCAGCTGGGAGCTGCCCTGAAATTTGACAGCTTTTCCCTGGAGTATGAAAATAACCTGAAGTTGGCCTCAGTTTATGTTAATGTGCTGGGTTGTAACCTTTGGCAGCCCAGCAGATGCTTTCCAACTGATCCCTCTGGCTGTAGGGGTAACACCTTGTGTCTGTGCACTTGGGTGTATGGTAGGGGAGGCTGCCAACCCACCTTGAGCCAACGCTTTCAGTCTTCTGCTGTAAGTGCAGCAGAACCCGAAACCTCCGTGTCTTAGGTCAGAGGGAATTGCAATAGAGTCTGCTTTTCTCTGTTACTCACTACTCATTAACAGTCTTCTCCCTTGCAGATCCTTTCCTTGTGCTGAACTTTGGTATGAAGGAAATTATGTTCTGTAAGTAGATTTGTAATATAAAGGACAAGGTTCATAAAGGATATCTCACAGAGTTTGGACCCCTAGTTCTATTCCAGGATGCAGTTTTATGGAAGAGATTCCTTAAAAATAACACATAACTCACCATTTACAGATTTTACAAACCCTCCTTTCAAAGTTTAGAAATACTCTCTTCCTGAAGAATTCTTGAAATTTAGGTGAAAAATCCAGAGGCTCCGGTGACTGCTAATATTTGCTTGGCTAATGTGTTACAGGGAAGAAAAGGGCCGGTTCGGTGCTTCGTTTTCTTTGAAGGTCCTGGTTTATGGGATGTTACAGTGACACCTGGTGGAAAAGAGTGTTGGAATTCTAAGAAAATCTAAGAAAAATTTCTGCATCATAAAACGAGATGTTCTTTTGAATAATATCTTTAATGTTATTATTTTATTAACTATTTATATTGCAGTAATGGTTAGAGCGCATTTGTGCAATATTTGAATGTAATATGCAAATTTCCACTTACAAGAACTATCAGCATCAGTAATTGTAAATCTTTCCAGTTATAAAGAGGGGTTTCGTTAGATATATTTCATACTAGCTAAATTTCCTTGCCCTAAGAGCCAAATTACCACATTTTTATGTGGCTTCTGACTTCTTCAGGCTTTCAGATGCAT
Organism: Phaethon lepturus; assembly: GCF_000687285.1. NCBI lineage: Eukaryota > Metazoa > Chordata > Aves > Phaethontiformes > Phaethontidae > Phaethon > Phaethon lepturus. The sequence continues at coordinate 61,420 of NW_010553050.1, read as the reverse complement.
CTTGATCACATTCCTCACCAGGGTCTTAGCTTAATCCCTTCTCCCTTCACACTGCTCCTCCCTATACACCCCCAAACAAGACCCAAGACACATCCTAACAATAAATTGGCTCCTAAAAAACAAAACAAAACAAAACCCAAAGGTGTGGAATAATTAAATGCAATTAAAATATTTCTTTAAAGATTGAACTTAGACACATATGTTTACCTGGGCTACATATAAACTAGTAATTTAAAGCCATGCCAGGCAGCATTCCTAATCCTGAGTGGCTACATACATCAGGTGTTAAACTGTTAGAGTTGTCCCTGGCTGGCTTTCATCCTTGTCAGCAATAGCCCAAATACTATCCAGGAACAGTTTGGGAGTTAGTAAAAGCTAGGAGCCATTGCCCATAGATGTTTCAGTTGTGGCCATCCTCTCCTCGAGTATGGGTGATTTTTAAAGTGTGGATGTGAGTTATCCTATGCCACCTGCTAGGGTACAGGTGTGGGTACATTTAATTTACTGTTATAGACCTAGAGACAAAATCCTGAGGGTCCTAAATCTCCTAAAGATCTATCCAAAGCACAAAGTGCTCTGCCTTAGGAAGAAATTGTACCCTACAGCTGCCTGTCACCATATTCCTCTTCAGTTTTGCTGCTCATGTGAGCTCTGATGAAGCTTCTTCAGCCAAGATGAGCCGGATTAGCAAAGAGCTACTATTTAAGCAGTCAGACTAAACTGGCTTATTTTGGCTGGAGCTAAGGAGTTCCTTCTTGAGCAGCTTTGCTGGTGGGCTAGAGCAGGGAAACATCCTTCTGCAGTGGAGAAGTGACAAGCAAATGCGGCAGTAACTCCTCCTCGCTTGTGTAGCTGAAGGCCCTTAGCTGAGAGCTAAGCTCACATTTGACGAGTCTTACTCTCTTCCAGGAGTTCCCTTGAGCAGTGGTGAGGAGGCTGAGGTAATGTACATGAAACTCCCAAAAGTCTTTGTAGCACAAGTGGAAGATAAAAAAGGAAAGAGCCTTCTCTACAAAGCCACCCTCCTCTGACCACCTTCAAGCCATGTGCTTGACAATATCCATTGGCTTTCTCCAGTCCAGATCATTCTTTGCTCCTGCCTCAGTGCTTTTAGCTCCTTTCACCTACTGTGCATGGGCATAGCAGCACATAGGGCTGTGTTGCAGCCCGAATCAGAAAAAACAACATCAGGTTAATGCTAACCAATTCACTTCTGTTGTTGCTGGGTTAGTGTTAGCCAGATTCTCAGCCTAGTTTATTGCATGACTGCAGGAATGTTTGCTTGGCAAGTGAGTGGGGCTTGGGAAGATGAAGGAGCATTTAGGTGTGGTGGGAAAGTGGGTCCCCTTTTTAAGCAGCAATGAGAGGATACGTCAGCTTAAACTGATCATTAAAATGCTATGTTATTTATAAAATGGCACATTTTATGTATAATGCATAACACACATGCATAAAAATGACATAACATTTATTTTTTTTTATATATATATGTAAGCTGTATTAATTTCCTATTGCAGTTCACAGAATGACTCTGGACAGCTCTGTGGTACAGCAGAGATGCGCCACAGACTGGGAGCTGGATGTATCTTAAGCTTGGGTTCCCACTGACCTCTTTAATGTGAGTCTCCAACTTTATGTAGGACTCTTCACCCCTCTTTAAATCACATACATGAATTATCCATCAGCTTCAATTTTCTTCCATGATATGGGCACAAACCTACTAGTGCAATTGTGCCCACTGTCCAGTTTTCACCTGGTTAAACCACAACACCCACTCATGTAGAGACACCCTAGCAGATTGGCTCTGCTCAGTTTGTGTCTACATGGCATCAGAAGGCAGACAGAGGCCTGTTTTGAGTGGTATTTTGGTGTGGAAATGGAACATTTGGAAACAGTCATTAAAACAGAGAATTAATTAACAGTTTTGTACTGACTGATATGAACTGCAGTGTTCTAACAAGGTTATTCATCATCACAAACATTTTCTTAGTTGGATCCACTTGAAAATATTTAGAAAGAGCTTAATCATAGTAGAATAAAGATTAGGCCAGTTTTCTCTCACTCCTTTCCCTGTTTCTGTGTTGCTTGGAGCACCTGATTAAAAGCATTGCACTTAGTTTCCTCTTTACGTTAATGATATTTATGTAAGGAGATACGCTGACTTTCATTGGTCAACTCTTTTGTTTCAGTGGTTTAATAAGAAACTATGAAATAGATGTTGTGCAATTTCAAGACAAGTGCTCCAGGAAGCTGAAAAGTTGTTGAAGGAACGGAGTGTAAAGAAGGATTTAAAAAATATTTAATAAACTGAAATGCAGAAACTTCACAGTTGCATCTCCGTCATCTAGACTAAAAGGAGTTTGTTTGACCAAGTCAAGGAAAGAATCAGACTGCCAGATGAACCTGTGAAAGTTATGAGGAACATTTGCCTGTGGGATCTCCCGCTAAACAGACTTGCTGCTTTTTACTGTGTATGGATTTCTGCAGTGTACTGTACTTTCTCAAAAAATTGTCAAAACTTATGTACAAGTAACCTGGTAAGTTTTGAAAAACTGTACTTAATTTTTTGAAACACAGATGGTTGTTAGCACTGTAAGAATTTTGTATCACATATCAGCTTTTTCAGACAATGTATCTGAGTAAAAGCGGAGTTTGAGAACTAATGCTTAACATTTGAATTTGTGAAACCTGCTAAGGAAGAAATCGCATTAACTAGATTACATTTTACATTTTCTTTGTATATTTATGTTCCAACAGCTCCTGAAATTACTATAAAAGCTAAAGACCCTGGAGGGTGGAGGAGAGAAACCTTTGTTCTTTCAGTTTATTCACTTTGATTATCAGTTTCTGTCTAGTCTATTACTTTTCTTATATAAACCTAGGAAAACTGTAAATTCAGAAGAAATTGGCTGGGAATCTGTGGCTTGCACAATTATCTTGAACTAGCTTCAGCTTCTTTTTTAAGTCACCTATGCTTTAAATTGTGGATATTTCTTTAAGTATTAAAGTAAGTGGTTGGTTCCTTAATCTTATGCTTTCTTAGTGTTCGAGTAGTCAAGTGGAATTTATTATTTTTCCTTTTACTGATGCACAACAAAGATAAGCAAAACCTCTCAAATCCAAACAATAATTCTGCATGAGGCTTTCAGGAGTTATCTCCTTGTTTCTGTTTGCCTGAAATGCTGATGTTGTTTAGAAGACCATGTACCTTTGCTCTGTAAAAAATACATGATGTGCCTTGGGGGTAACTAACTGTGGAACGCTACTGCAGAGGACTATCACCTGCTCCATTTTATTTCATACATTTTTCTGGCAGTTCCTTTAAAACAATTTCTAACTCTTGCACTGGTGAAAGAGTTAATTGCCTTCCCTGATGGAAGCCTATCATGCCATGATAACTTTAATGGGGGATCTTTTGATTTAAGCTTAAATTAATTCAGAATAAGAAATAAGTTGCTCTTCCTCTCAGCTTTGAAAGATGGGAAAATCGCATTCATGTTCAGTGAATGTATTGTGTAAGGGGTTCAGTTGAGGAAAATATAATCTTGGAGTCTGAGAGTTGTGTGTCTTATTTTTTGCCTCCAGTCTACTTACTGTGTTCACATGTGCTTTGTGACACCTTTGATTCTCACTATTGTCACAGTGTGCCCAGAGTGCTGAAAATTTCTTCCTGAAAGTTGTTTTATTAAGGACACTCTTACCTGTTTGCAGGACAAAACTTAAGACCTAACATTCAGCTTCTCCAAGGTTGTTAGATATATCCTCAAATCATTTGCACTTCACAGGTGGTGGCTGGTTTTGAATGATGTGAAAAAACAGGCACCTTAGCTCAAGAGCACTTTTGGCAGGAGAGGAAGGGCGGTCACCATATGGCTGCATAAAACCCGTTCAAAAGGAGGCCAGACAAAAGGCATTTAGCTTGAAGGAAGGTCTTTCTGCTCCCAAGAGGTCAAAGCCACTTGGCTTTGTCATTTATGCCCAACATATTTACAAAGCATTTGTTATTGACGCAGAGAACCAGAATCGGGAGACGGGAGCCAAATTCCTACCTGAGATAATTTAATTAACACCAGCTGATTCTGCCAAGGTCTTTGTTTGATGGTACTCTGAAATTAGACTCAAATGAGAAGCTACTGGTGTGTTAAAAACAAATTTCTTCAAATGAGGAAACATTAGTCAGAGAAAGTTTGTTTTGCAAGAAACTGATGCTTTAATGTATTTTAATCAAAGAATTTGGGGAAACATTTTGAATCTTTGTAAAAATGTATGTATTTCTCTTATAGGAAGGAGAACTTGGAATTACTAACCTTTGCAATGTTAGTGACATCACCGGAGCAGTAAGTAATGGTTTACTTTGTTAGTTACTGACATTTTACATTACTGCTATTTGAATAAGATAGGTACAATGTTCATATTGTCAAAGACTTCCCATAAATGTGCACAGTGTCCTGTTTGGCATAAGTCAGTAAGTTGTGTGCTTAGATTTGGCTCAAATTATTAAAGACATACATTTTCTTTAAACAAAAAAGATAGTTGTAAAGGGTGTGGATGTCTGCTGTGAGTCACGTTCACATTTGTGATCTACAGAGTTCATAATCACTCATTTTGGAGAAAATGAGTCAAAACCAGTGTTCCCTTCAAAATGTGAATCAAGACTGTTTTATTCAGCTACCTTTGTACAGTTAAGTAGTTAATTTTGTTTTCTCAGTGATTTTATGGGAGAAAACTTAAAATTACAGTAGAGTTCTGTAGGACGTCAGATGGTTGTGCCTACCGTGGGGGACTCTTTGGCTTAACATGACCTTTCCATAGCAGTATTCTTGTGAAGAACTTTAGCTACTATTCTCCTAGTTCAGATTTCAAATGCCATTCAAGCTGGCAGTTATACATATTCTTTGAAGAGCAGTGGAGAATTCAGTCACCAATATTTTCCACAGAGACTAGTGGGAAGCAGCCTCTTAGCACCCAGTATCTAGCAAGGCTTGGTCATTTATGATGCCGGGACCATAAAAGGCTCTGTTGTCATGACAATACATAGCAAGGTTGACTCACCTATTTAGGTTACTGTGTATTTTTGCTCAGTGTTATCAGGTGTTACTGTTTTTTCCATGAGGATTTGCAATGCTCGATGTCAGTCTCCTGCTTCCAAAGTAATTTCCTTCCAGCTTCCCTTTAAAAAGAAAAATATATGCAACCATTAAGAAATGGATGGGACAGAGTGAACAAGAAAGCTACAGCATCAAATCCAAACCACATGATATTTATTACATTTTTGAAAACTCACGGTTTTAAAGCTGATGCCCGGCCTGTTGGAGAGCTGGGGTTTGTGTTGAACGGCTTTCCACTGTGTTTGGCTGTGCTGCATACTGCCTATCTGTTACTTCAAGTGGTAAAATAAAGTTGGGAGAGAGGGACCACTGGCCACACACGTCATGGCTAGCTGAGTGACTTGTTCCCAAAACAAGACTGAACGTGGACTGTCTCAGCCAAGGGTTCCTTCTGCCCCTGAAGCTGTGCATCAGGTCTTTCTCAAGGCCTATGCAAGCTATGTGAGCACTCTCTTCAGGTGACAGCCACAGTCTGCTCAGGTGCCCTGCAGTCCTTTTAGTGTTCTCAGTGCATGCGAGGGTGTCAAAGTCTTTACCAGAGCTCAACATATATGTGAACATCCACTGTTTTGCACAAAACCAACCTCTAAGAATGATGTAGTTTTTCTTTTGCTCTATATTTGATTTCACATTGAGAAAGGCACTATACAACATAATCCCATTACTGTAGTATCTGAGTACCTATCATCTTTGGTATATTTAGTACTTTTGTTACAAAGTGCTGTAGATGCCTATTTTATTGGAAGGAGCTGGGGCATGAAGGAACTAAATGTCTTGGTCATGCAGAATATTTTACTGCAGCTGGAAGTTGAACTATTGTCCTCACTCTTAGCACTGGAGTATCCCTTCTCTTTAAAAATGTGATTTTAAAGTCCTTTTTAAAACCATCGTCTGTCTTTGCAGTGCACGCAGGGATGTCAGTTTTGGAATGCAACGGTGCAAATCAATTGCCCACTGAAATGTGTAAGTATTGCCTTAGCCTTGGCTCTATAGCACTTGTCTCCAAGTACCTTATCCAATGGCAGATGTGGAAAACCTAACCAGAGCAGTATTTCTATGAAAAGATGTAATATCCATATTTTCTGTCAGCACATTTATAACTTCTCTTTTGGGAAGATAATAATTCTTGCTATGGGAGTTACCTGTAATATCAAAAATTTTCATTGTGTTTGTCAAAATGTGAGGACATTTTACAGTTCATTAAGCTCAACCACTCACCCAGATTTTCAGGCAGTGAGAAAGAACTCGTGCTTTTCAGGATTTTACTCTACTGGGGCCTGTCTTGGAGTTATATGCAGATGTAAATGAAGAACATGGTCTTTACGAGATTGATTTCTTGCTTTTACTAAACCAGATGGATAAGAATTAACACTGGTCTGGGACAATTGCCATGATAGTTTTTAAACTGCTCTTTTTTCTGGACCTCTTGAACACCTGAAGCTCATTCATCCTTGGCATCATTTTAATGTTGACTTTTTGGTTTTTCAAGTGTGGGTTTTCCTTCTTTCATTATTTGCCAGTGATGGCAAATGGTTTTGTAGTGTAATTTCATTAAAATACTCTGTGATTATATTTATGCTAATCCTGCATTTTATTAATTTGCTTCTTGGCAGAACAAGACATACACCAGAGCATGTGAGGTAAGTTAAGTGCTATCAGATCAATTAAAAAAAAATCATGATTTCAGTCATTACTATGTCCATATAGTGCTAAGAAATACAATGTAGATACCCAAACTTATCAATTGTTTTGTGCTCCTTAAAGCTGAAGAATGAGTTAAGTACCTGAATCCTTTCTTTCCAGCATGGTGGCTAAGGATATGTTTGCATTAAAAACTGCTCTGTAACAAAGAATATTGCTTTAAAGAAAGCAGACTAATCACTCTGGTATGGAACGCAGTACAGACCTATTTAAAATATGTTCTGGGCTCCCACAGGAGTCTTGTTCTTTCCAGTTTTTCATTAATGCCATCAAAGATGAACCAGAGAGAATGCTTATTAAGGCCAGTATGACACTAGCTTGGGGAGAAGTGGAAACAAGGAGTGGGAGCTAGAAGACAAAACACTCTGAACTGGGTGTGTTGCCCTTTAGAAAGAGATCTCAAATGGGGAGTGCCTGGCCTGTGCTGCAGATGGGCTGGCGTTTACCATGGTAAGTATGAGGCAAAAGTGCTGCTAAAGAGATGGTGCCTTTCTGGGGCCCTGTTAGCATGAACATAGAGTGTAGGATGGGATGGGGATGACATGGTTGTGGGATTGTGTTTGGGACTCTTGAGGCCTCAGTATGAAAGTTTTACTCAGATGGGGGCAACACACTTCAAGGCAAAGGAAGGCTTGGAGGGAATCCTAAGTAGAACACAAATCCATTGGCAAGCTGGAAATTTGATTGAAAAGATTGATTTCTTTAATGCTTTTTAACCTGTGAAATTGTGACCATGACTAATGTTTACAAATGTGCTTAATGGTGGTCTTGGAGTGTAGGAACAGTCCAAGAAGTAAGCAACTTACTTTTGTAGAAACAGAATTGGGGGGTGGGGTGGGTTTTGTGTGGGTTTTCATTTGCTTGTCTGGCCACATAATATGCCAGTTAAATTCACTAACTTTGCAAGGGCTTTTGCAGGATTATTTTTTCACTGGATCAGCTAGCTGACTTGACTCCCTGCATGGTCAGGCAAGCACCAGGTCACTGCATGCAGAGGATCAGGTCATTGCAGTCTGCCGGGGAAAGGAATGGGAGTAAGAGTGGGACTTTTCCTTTGGCATTGGCTCAGCTCTGTCTTGTGACTACACCTTGGGACTAAAGTCTGGTAGTATTGCTCCTGTTAGATATTGTCTCTCACCTAGGAACGGGGAAGTGCCACTGAATTTGGTGGGAGTATCCACAAGAAAGGGCAGCAGAATCTGGCTGATACAGGGGCAGTTCTGACCGATGGGAAATATACGAGGATTTCTTGTTTTCAGGCTGAGCAGATGGCGAAGTTCCCTCAAAATTTCTAGGGCTAGGAGATTTAGTAATCCTCTTACCTCAAGCAAAAATTGGATTTATGGTTTGGACAAAGATCAGAAGAAGAAAGAAAAACATGACTAAAAGCAAATGGTCATAAATGTCTGTGTTAAATGAAGCAGAAGGCACTATGAATCAGCATGTAATCTGGGGGCATTATCCACTACAAACTAAATAAATCTTGGCTGTAAAAGAAAGTTCCAGTGTACAGTTGTTAACTGATGTCTGCTAATACCCAGACCTTTGCCTGCTAACAGTCATGATAATTCACTTGGATGTATTTTATTCCTCTGAATATGGAAACATTGAAGAAAACTTTTTAAGTGCTTGCACTTGGCACTGAATGCCTAGATTTGAGATAATGTAGATCGGAATATACTGCTAAGCAAGTTTTTAAATCTACCTTAGCTGCAACAGTGTTGTCTGAAATAGCATACCTTATCAGTTTCCGTAGGGTTCCAGAAGTGTATATCCTAGAATCATCGGAAGAGCAATTAAAAAATTTGCTCATTTAATGTAATGAATTACTTCTGAATGACCTAAAGTTTAATTATCACTTGAAAGATGGCTGCTGTATGAAGAATACATGAAGATTTTATAGGCCAAATGAACTTGCAGAACAAAATGAGCCCAAACAAAATGCCTGTCCAACCACCACTTCTCAAAAGCTTTGACTTTTCAGGAGATTCAGTCTTGCATTTAATTTTTAAGCTACTGAGATCCACCTGGGAAATGTTACTACCTCTTCTTAAGTTTTCTACCTATAATGCAGAGTAACACTATACCTATGTTCCCTACCTAAACTGAAAACTCTTAGGAATTTTCTGTTCTTAGGATGTAAGTGTGGAGAACTCACTCCCTGGGGTATTTGTTATGTTTGCAGCTTGTAGACATGACACTAACTACTAACAAGGAAGTGTGAATTAGGCATGGCTGCTCTTACAAATTACTAATTTCAACTATTTTGAAAGTTCACTGAAAGTATGATTTGTAAGAATGTGGCTCATTCGTAGGAAATACATGAAATGGGAAAGGGTGAAATCCAACATGTGGAACATATCATAAACGTTAAAAACCATTACTTCCTAACTCCATGGTTGTCACTGAAGTTTATTTCCAACTTTAATGAAGCCCCATATTTGTTCTTTCCACAAATGGACAGTATGTAAGGAGGATAACCCTAATCCAGTCCCCAGTGAATTAATGAAAAAGCTCTCGGGAAGCTCTTCGGAATGAGTTTGTGGTACTTTTATTTTTTTAGAACGAATGTAATGATTTCCACAGGGTTTGTACGTATTCAGATGTCCACAGGATTTGTATGTATTTAAAATGTGTCTGCATAATTCTATGAGGAAGTTTGTTTTTACACAAAACTAACCAGTGGGTTCTGTACCCTACACAGACAGTTTCCTGTAAGTTTGGTTGTAGCCGTGCAGAGGATGCATATGGAGTTGAAGCACAGAGTAAGTCTGAATAGTCATGTGTCCGATTCACAGTCTGATAAATTCAGTTTTAAGACTATAGTCTTGTTCTGTTATCTGTTTTTCTTTGAAAAAATAGGAATGTCTTGATTGTTTTGATTCATCAGAAAATTACCACTCTTCTTTTTTCTTTTAACAAATACAATGAGGTTAACTCTATCTTATAGTAAAACTTTTTTGCCCTCCCTTTCATGGACATGAGACTTTTTGAATCCAATCTCAACTATTTAAGACAATAATTTGTCAAGCATCCATCCTTGATCTGTCTGCTATCTTGAAATCATTGCCAAAAGCTCCTGCAACTTCTATGGGAACAACTGGGCCAATACAGTGCTACTGAAGTAGACCCCTTGAAAATCTCTTCAGAAGTCTCCCATACCTTTTCTAGGTCTCTAATCAGCAGAATTTTCCTAAGTACCTGTACCTAAAAGTACATTTACACAAGTGCAGAGTTGTAGTCACATTTACTCACATTGAGCTTGGCCCAGTTCAGGCTTACTTATCAAACTGTCTTTAAAATCTCATGTGATTTATTCAGCACCTTTTTCAATATATTCTTTTGTGTGTTTTATTGGCTTCACAGCTTTCAAGTGTGTGGGGTAATAGGCTTTTACCCTTAAGACGTAGAGATTGCCATGAAAGTTTTTTCTTACTGTTGTATTGTATGTACCCCTCAGACTACTTGAACAAGCCCAGAGCGCCATTTGCATCTACTATTGGAAGCCACAGTGTCACATTAGGGTGGAAGCCAGCTAACATCTCTGGGGTGAAATATATTATCCAGTGGAAGTTCAATCAGCTCCCGGGAGACTGGAGGTACACAGAGGTAAAGAAGGACACTTCCTTTTACTTTGCAAGGGAATAGGTTCTTCTCTGTTCTTCATTTTATTTTAGAAAAATATCGGATAATATGTTAGGCATATGGAAGAAGTTTGCAAAATCATGAGTAGTATGGAGAAGCTGAGAAGTGGACAATTACTCCTTGTTTCCTCCAATATAGAAACTAGGGACCTTGATGGAAACTAACAGGTAGCAGTTTCAGAACCAGCATATGAAGGTATTTCCTCACAAAATATGTAGTTAAAATGTTCAGCTGCTTCCTGGCACATGTGGATGTTAAATTACTAAATTTAAACTCCTAAAGTATTAAAATTACTAAAATTACTAAATAGAGTTTGAAAAGTGACTGGACAAATTATTGGAAGAAAAAATTGAGTTCTACTAAATGCAAACATTGCCATTGTTTTATGTTGAGCCATGCTTGTAATATGCCAAGACTGAGAGTATTTGGGAGAAATACCACTGTCGGCTTTCCTTTTTTTTCATACCTTTCCCTAGAGAAACTATTTTTGGTTCTTGTCAAAGGCACAATACTTGGCTAGACAGTCTTTTGTTCTGACTGAGTACAGTTATTCTCATATTATGTTCTTTTGCGTCAACTATGCACTTGTTATCTTGCCATCATCTTTATTGGACCAATTTACAGAGCCTGTCAAGTTGGTGACACAAATCAAAAGTAAAGACAATTTGCTAAGCAGGAAGTTCTGAATTAATCATTGGTGAAATAATGGGGAAGAATGACTTCAGACTGTAAATATTTTAGGGTAACTAGGAACCTGTGGATCTTAAACCTGTAGTATATGTATCAAAAGTTTTAAATACATTGCTCGTAATATGTTATTACTTTAGGTTTTTTACCTTATTCTTCACATTTACTGTTATATTGCATCCATCCTTCCATCCATCTGTTCATTGTCTAGATTTGGTAGCATGTTCTGAAGAAAAGAGAAGAGGAAAAGTTCTGTAAAAATGGAAAATCAAAGTCTGTGCTGAAAATAACTCCCAGAATTCCTCTTATTTAAACTTAGGATGCGTATTTTTGTATTCTGAAATATGTATGTTGTTATATGAGAACTCTTTTTCCCTGATAACACCCTACATAGTAGCTGCAGATGGAGGAAGAAATGGAAATGATTGTGTCTGTGCATTAATCTAGGTAGTATCTGGAACTTCATATACAGTCAAAGACCTTCAAGCCTTCACAGAATATGTGTTTCGAGTAGTTTGGATCATTACGTCTCAGCTGCAGCTCCATTCTCCATCTAGTCCCAGTTACCGGACACATGCTTTTGGAGGTAATGAATTGCACTATTAATTTCATCTTTCAGGACCGTATCAGAAACATTTAGGTTTCCTTGTTGTTTCTTTCACAGAACACATTGATGCTTAATCTTCAGAATATGTATGTTGTCTGTTGGGTCGTTGCAGAAGACCAAACTAAAATACTACAGGCTCTTTTTGTTGGAAATAGAATATTTAGGGCTCCTTCCTGCTTTTAGTTTTAAAACGTGCACAGAAAAGGACATAGTCAAAATTGTGAGGGCACGTTGGATAATTTTGTGCATGTTAACTTTTTGACTGAAATGCACACACATTTTCCTGGACACTAAAAAAAGTTAATTGTTGCTGAAATTTTATGCTGTCCCTAATCATGTTTATTAGTATAAATGAGTTAAAAGGTATGAAACATAAAAATGTACCTAAAAAAGAAAAAACATTCATTTCTTAAATGGCATCCCAGAGTCAGTCATTTCTGTCTCTTGCAGCTCCTGCGACAGCTCCTGTCATTAAAGATATTCAGAGTTCAAGTCCAAACACTGTTGAAGTTAGTTGGTCTCCACCACTTTTTCCAAATGGCTTGATTGTTGGGTATAACTTGCTCCTGACCAGTGAGAATCACGAATTGCTGAGAGCTTCAAGAGGGCATAGCTTTCAGTTCTACTCCACCTTCCCAAACAACACTTACAGGTACAAAAAGAAACGATAACCAACATGGCCAAGTGTGCTGTAGCACTTCTTGCCCAAATAGTACAGGGTATGCCTAAATACCACTTCTGCACAATTACAGTTTACTTATGTTCTTGCCAAAAGCAGGGGTACCTTCCTTGAGGTAACAAAGTTATTCCAGGTGAGTTGGCTGCTTATGTGGAAGTCAGATGGGGAAGAAAGAAAAGCAATTTGATATAGGGCCAGCAGACTACATTTTCTCAGCTGCTGTTTTTCCATTTTTTAAGGTTCTGTGGCATGTTTTCAGTATATTCAGGGAATGATAAAGCAGTCCTCTCTTGTCCTTTAAGCATCTGGAAAAATTCCTTCATATTTATTAAACACAAAGTCCTACATTCTGCTTGCACTGGTAAATACAGATCTTCCTCTGAAATGCAATTGAGTTGCTCTTCTGAGTCTGAAACCCCATTTTGAATTTTAATTTAGAAGATTCTGTTGTTGTCCCACCTTTGGGGAATTCAGAGTCTGGGTGGTTTTATTTTTATTATAAATTTCCCAGAGTGTTATATTTAAATGGGCATTTTCCAAAAGTCAAGCACTTCTGTAGCAGCTACCCTACTTGCCTACTTCTCAGGCAATCTTTCAAAAGAAACCCGCAAACCAAAACCTGTCTCTTTGGTTTACCATAGGTTCAGTATTGTGGCGGTTAACGAGGTTGGTGCTGGACCCCCTGCTGAAGCCAACATCACAACCCCAGAATCCAAAGGTACAGGAGCAGCAGAGTCCTTATTTCTCTCTGTTCCTGGGGGCAAAGTCACGTTCTCTGAGCTGCCCTGTAGCTAGCAGAAGAGAATAATATTTAGACTGTAAACAGTGCATGACAAGGAGTTGCACACTGCAGTCAATAGCATATCAGAGAGTCCTGTTCTTTAGCTGTAGACATTACTGGGCTACACAGCATGGTAATAACCCAAGATGCTGGTGGGCCCGAACACATTTGGCCTGAGTTGTACTACAAATGAAAAACACCTCAGTGGTCTAAGGCAGTGACTGAGAGGACATGCTTCCATTTTCTTGATGAGATTTTAACAGGTGACACACAAATGTGTTTCTTCTAATAATATTAAATACGTAACATGAAACGCTTTTGTCAAAACATCTTCAGTTATCTCATGCCAAATGTGTGAAATCATATCAAATTTTGTTGCTCTTTCATGGCTGTATTTATTTTACTATATTAACTAATTAATAATGAAAGTAATGGTACACTATAGGTATCACTTAAAGAATTGCAGAAATATTAATTAATTGCCAGAGAAAGGTACATGTTGAGATAGAGCATGTGAGAATGAAATCAATGTTACCAAAATGTATCTTTAGAAGAGAAAACAGAAGATGCTCCCCTCCTCCTGAAGAAATCCAGTTGCTGAACACCTGGAAACTCTTCAACTCTAGCAAACACTTTAAGTCTGTCTCTGAATTGCCAGTCTTCTGCTATTGATTAGAGAAATTGAACTTAGAGCTTCTCTAGTGCTTTTTAAAATACAACTCTTTTTTTTGTAATAGCTTAGACACACTGATATGTCCTTATCTGGAGACTCTGCAGGGGTTTGCTCTAGGGTTGGCTGACACTGAGCCATAAATATTTGTGCCATTTGTGAAATGTCCAGACTGGTACATCTGACTGTATTCGTTAAATCAAGCCAATTACCAACCAACTAATTTAAGATAGAAAACAAACAAACAACACTACTCCCCCAAAAAACAGCTCCTGGGGGTGAGGAACCACCCCACCTCCCTTTACTAGTCACCACATAAAACTTCAGTTGATTCCCCCTGAATTGCACTGGCACATGCTTTCTCTCTGTGCTAAAGTGAACAGGAGCAACCCTTCCTCATGTATCACTTTCAGGAATGGTGTTACTGCATCAGGTACTGAGCTGTGTAGATCTGAGAAGAGTTAGGGAAA
>NW_010553050.1:42731-47043 GCF_000687285.1 Phaethon lepturus | reverse complement strand
GGAAAGAATCTGATCTCTGGGCTAGATTGCAAGAAATGTCACTGGAAAAGAGATAAGGAAGTGATATTGGCCCCTTGTACTCTGCTCTGGAGACATCATTACCGAAATGACTCACGGTGTGAGTCATCATGTGAGAAACACATGCAGCTCAATCTATGATGTGGATTATCCAGGAATAAATTAAGACAGCATTTGATCACAGTCTCGTGATACCCATAGGAGGAAATAATATCTGATAGCAGACAGCTGTTTAAACTAGAGGAGGGGAAAAAAAAGGAAGGTTTGTTTGGAAACTGAAATTAGCCAAATTCAGACTCAAAATAATGCACCACTTTTTAAAATGAAGGTAAGTACCTTTTGAATTAGTTTAGCAGGGGATGTGCTAGATTTTCAGGGACCTGAGATTCAGAAGCAAGACTAGCTATCTTTCCCAGAGCTATGCATAGCCCAGACAGAATGTATGGATTTGCTGCAGAGGTTTTGATGTAAGTTACTTGGGCCTGTATAAGTACGAAGTCAGGTTATGTGACCCAAGCTCTCCTTCTAGACTTTAAAATCTGTGACTTTATTAAAAAAAAAAACAATTAACTTTGAAACAGATCATATTATCCCATTATCACCTTTATCTGTGAAAACTACTTGTACCTTGAAAAAATCACTGGTCAGCATGATGAAATACCTGAAATAAACATATTTGCCTTGCTCTTCCCCAGCTCTGTGGGGTAATATTCTAATTTAACAGGGCTTTTCAAAGAGGCTCAGGGGCATTAAATATCCTACTTCTGCTGGATGTCGGAGTCACATGGATGACTTAGTGCCTTTGTTTACTCAGGAGTCTGTAGGGCCTCGTTTGCTCCAGCTTACTTTCCCTCACTAGGGACTCACTACTGTTACAGGAAATGATGGTGTGATATTAATGTGGTGAATGAATTGGGTGAGGAGCCTTGGGTGAGGAGCCAGAAGGCAATGTAGTGGTGAATAACTCCGTCCACTTTCAACACTCAAAGAATTTAAGTTTTAGTCTGTCGTTGCTAGTGTAAGAATATATTTATACATGTACATATGTGTGTGTGCATGTGTATATGCATGTCTATTAATGATGTACCTGAGTTACCAACATTCTTCTCTGTGCTGCAGTCATCTATCTTAATTATGAATTTCTCTGTTTATTAGTTAAGGAAAAATCAGCATGGCTCTTCTTATCCAGAAACCAGTCTTTAAGGAAGAGATACACAGAACACTTCCTCGAAGCTGCCCAGTGCCTGCAAAATGGTATTATACACCATAACATCACAGGTAAAATCAGATCAGGTGCTCTTCTTTTCTATTAAGTATGACTTGGACCTCTGTGTTCACCAAGGACAGAATGCATCGCAGCCTGAGACAGTATCTAGCCTCCTTTTATAGTCAATGGAGAGAAAGAGGAACTTTCAGGACATGGTTTGACCTATTTGAAATGAAAGGCATTGGGAAGAGATGAATTGTTCTCCCCATTGCAACTTTCACTGAATCTAGGCAGCTATTTCAGACCTGGACTTTTTACAGAGTAGGTATCTCAATTAAGGTAAGACGAAGCCAAAGCAGATGTTTCCCTATGATTAATGACTGTATTTTCTCAACATGAATATGGGGAGTTGAAGTGGTTCAAACTTAAGAACTGAATAATACAAAGTGTCAGAATATACTGGCTGAAGAGTATGATAGTGTGTTAACTAGTCTGGGGAAGAGAACTCTATAAGGAGGCACTTAGTAACCTAAGTCAACAGACAGCCATGTTATCTCAAATTACTTGTGACTCTAATGTTTCTTATTTAAACTGGTGTTGTATTTGGTCCTTGGAGACAGTGTGGAAGTCTGAGTTTACCTACTGAAGTTCACAGAGCCACAAAGACTCCAGAAAGTGAATGTTGCCCCTGACTAAGTACCCTTTGATAGTACAGGGGTGGCACACATAATGTCAACTTGAATTCTAGACTGAACGGTGCTTTGTGAGGAGATGCCAATTGCATCTGTTTGCCCTGGAGAGGGACAATCAGTGTCAGCTGGTTTGCATGTTACATATACTCTTTTTGTCCGATTACCTTTCTGAAGGACAATTGTCTATAATAACGTCACTTACACAGCAAATAGGAAAGTTTTCTTCTTACCTGAAAGAAGCCTAGAAGTGGAGGAGAAAAACCAGTTAACTTTTTTCCAGTGATGTTGGGTTGCAAATTGAAAAATATTTCTTTTTAAGGCAAGTAGAAAAAGTAACTGAAAAAATGAAACTTATTTCTTATACCATCTGTATGCACATATCTTTTTATTTTTAGGAATTTCTGTGAATGTTTATCACCAAGTTGTCTATTTTTCTGAGGGGAATTCCATCTGGGTGAAAGGAGCTGCAAATATGTCTGATGTATCTGACCTAATGCTCTTTTATGCTGGCTGGGGGAATATTATGTCCATCTCAGTAGACTGGCTTTACCAGAGGATATACTTTGTCATGAATGAAAAGGTATTGCTCTAGGGCTTAATTAATTTCTTATTTCATTTGAAACATTACTGTGATTTATTTTACATGAGAAAATCGAATTTATATATAGATATGCATGCACAAAATATAATTATAGAAACAGATTTTTTACTTTAATAATATTAACTATTTCAGAGTTTTAAAAAAGAAGAAAGGCTTAAACATCAGGTCATATTTAAAGCAAACAGGCTATATGGAACTCTGTCTCCTTGCCTTATTTTTCTCCTTAGGACATAAAAAGCTTTGGTTTTAACTGTTTTGTTTCTGAGACCAACTTCACACCCACCTCACACCCAATATAAGTTACTTTGTTTCTGTTATTTGGTTCACCATCTAGCCTGTTCAGTTCCTGTTCTGCCTCCAGAAGGTGGTCAGATAACTAGTTAGTGACTATAATGCCCTTCATAACTGGCAAAAGATGTTCAAGAGGGAAAGTGTTTCATACCAGTGATGACTGCTCAGATTACAACTGTTTCAGCTTGAAGTAAAAATGTAGATGGCAACCCTGCACTTGATTCCCTACTCATAAAACATCAATTACTCTAATGGTCAGACTTTGCATGTACCTCTGTAGTACTCTAATGCACAAAGGACTAGAATGGTTAGTGGGGGATTTTTTTTTCCGCAATCCTCTTGCCATGTCTGATTTTTTGCTTACTGCTCAGGGAACAGGGAACAGAAAGGGCAGTAGAGATAAAAAGATAAATATCAGCTGTAGATGAGCAGACTGATGGCAAGGATTTCTGAATCCATTGCAGGTTGGTTAAAGTCCCAAGGTATTGCTCCCAGGATTAGAAAAGCACTTCCTTCCCTCTTTTCCCTTCCCTGCCAGATTGTTTTCAAAGTACAGTTTGCCTATAGCCCCCAAACTGGGCTTTTCCCTCCAGCTTAGAGGTAGGAAGTTAAGAGGAGGATGGCTGACAGACAGCTCTTTCAGTGTAAGCTGTCATGGATGTATTTGTACTTGTGTACAAGTGTTATACTTGGGTGACTGACAACTCAGGAGCCTGTAAGGACCTAGGATTGTGAGAGAGGTGTTTCATTGTCTGGTTCCCCTGAAGGAATCTCGGGTCAGCTTGTTTGCTCATTAGCAAACACCCTATGAATGCATCACCAGTTTTTCTTCTGATTCCCCAGATACATGTCTGCCATTTAGAAAACTGCACAGCAGCTGAAGACATCACTCCTCTTTATGTGACATCCCCTAGGAAGGTTATAGCTGATCCTTATAATGGGTAAGTGTCCTCCTTTGAGCACTTGGTGTCAAAGGTGCTATAAAGCTCCTCTCTAATTTTCTTCACTTCATTAGTCATCTAGGTTCCTGTTTCAAACTCTGGCCTTACCAAAACAAAAGTGCAACTGGCAAAAAATAACAAACTAAAAAACAACTGGAACAAGAGTGACACCATGCAGTGTTGTCTTCTGCATTTTCTTCCTTAGGGTGTTAGCAGAGGACGTAAATTATTTCCAATGCAGAAATTTGGTTTTCAGACATTCAGTGCTTTTATGACTGTGAAGCTCTATGCATTTTAAATGTCCATGCTTAACACTCAAGGTATTATGGAAGAATAGTCTCCAATAATCTGCCAGCCAAATCCCCAGAAGGTAAAAAGTGATGTGTTTGATTCTCCCAGGATGTGTATTAATAGTGCCAAAAGCGTTTTTCTATTGTCTGCATAAAGATAGGCACATCTCTGAACTGTTAAAATATTTGTGACTCATCTACAGAGTTCTTGCACTGTAGTTATTTGGGTCTGTTTTGCTCCATGGCCAGCTATATTTTCTGTCTCCTGGAGG
>NW_010553050.1:15998-42700 GCF_000687285.1 Phaethon lepturus | reverse complement strand
CCTTCCACTCTTTCCTGGTACTGCCTCCACAGCTTCACCAGTAGTGAAATCCAGTGCTCTGAGAGACTTCATGATCAACTTCCAATCTAAGAGACTTATTTTCTTCAACAAAACAGA
Organism: Phaethon lepturus; assembly: GCF_000687285.1. Classification (NCBI taxonomy): domain Eukaryota; kingdom Metazoa; phylum Chordata; class Aves; order Phaethontiformes; family Phaethontidae; genus Phaethon; species Phaethon lepturus. The sequence goes on along the minus strand of NW_010553050.1, from coordinate 42,583 downwards.
ACAGGCCTTTATGTCAGGTTTTCTTGATGGTTCAGAATTTCATACACTGCGATCACACGTGCCACTTAATGACATGGAGAGCTTTGTTTATGAGGATAACACATTTACTGTCACAGATGGCTGGGCAGTTTTCCATGAGGAGGTCTCTCCAGTGGGGAGTTCTAGCTTCAATGAGTACATTGTGGATTGCAATTTGGTGTATCCAGAGTACTTTGGCTTTGGCAACTTGCTTTTCTATGGGGCATCAACTCAGCCATTTCCTTTACCAACTCTTCCTCGGCTTGTCACGGTGCTATTTGGATTGGACCAAGCTGTGATCAGCTGGAGACCACCTGAACACACTATCGGAACCAGTAAGTTCAGTTGTTTCTTCCTGAAAGTCCAATCCTTTTCTCTCTAGAGGAATGAATTCCTGGTTTCCCTTTTCCTGATGCTGGGCTTTGGTAACTTCAATATCCGACCCTGCTGGAAGATGTAGAATTACCTCAGTTTGAAAAATTTAACCCAAGATTTGCCAGTAAAATAGCGGAATTTTCTGGCTAAATTAATACAAATTTATATTAGTAACTCATTTGTCATCTGCAAGGGTTTTTAAGCAACGCTCCATCTTAAGTACAGTATGGAGTAGCAGTAATATTGATTGCTGATATCATACGGAAAATGCATGCCAGAGATAATGACTTTTGATCAGTGACTGTGCTATGGTGCCTAGCCTCTGTGCACATGTCTTTGAACAGCAGAAAATTATCTGATTGGGGAAAATTTCAATTCTTCCAACTGCCTTCTTCATGGGGGGTTGAACTACTACTCTTGGTTGGTCCCAGAGCTGGAGATTGTAAATTTTTAATCTATCCCTTTCCTAATTCCCCTAATACTGTCATTTTTGAAATGAGTCTCCAATGTACAGTTTTCTCAAAGAATGTGTATCATCTCTTACAGCCATCTACTCTGTGATAACACGATTGTTTTCATCTCACAGGTCTATCTGCTTGGCAGAACTGGACCTATGATGTGAAAGTGTTATCTCAGCAGCCATCTCAGGAGGGATGGCTTGTCTCAAATATTAGTGACACTAGGTTTACAGTGAAGGAGCTGGCCAGCTTCACAGCATATGAAGTGTCAGTCAGAGCTGTGTCTCCTGCTGGTGAAGGGCCATGGTCAGAGTCATTTAGAGGCACAACTTTAGAAGAAGGTGAGAACCGCTTTGTCACCCAGGAGAGATGAAGAATGAGTTATGCATACAGCTTTCCACCTGGTCATGTCCAGGCTTTGGGCAAAGACTTGCAAAATGAGGGGCAAAAAAAAGATTGTCTTAGAAACATTAAAGAACACAGGAAAACTAAATTTGCTTTTAGTTAAAGTAGTAAGATTCTCAAACTACAATAATGGTATTATGTATTACATATTTACTATTACTACTTATATACTTTTTTCTAATGCAAATACACTATCAAACACATTATTTGATACACTATAAAATGAACAGGTATGAGAGATGTTATTCCTTTCCTGGGCTCTGTAAAGCACTTTCTATGATGAAATTATCTGAGCAGTGCCTTGGGGATTAATGACAGTTTGTGGCACAGTGCAAGCTCACTAAGAGCTGAAAATCCTTTTTTTTAAGCATAGATAATGGGGGAAATGGATTTTGTGATGAATGTCTGAGATTTGTAGATCTTTGGGATGTTTTTTGAAACCTAGTTCACTCATAATAACCTATGTCTGAGGGGAAAACAGCTTTCAACTTAAGGCACTAGACCGGCACAGGGGATTAAGGGTGACTTTTGCCTGACTTTAGTAAGGCTATGTCCAAACCCACAGTGTTTTTTAAGCATCTAATAGGGTTCCAAACTGCCTGATTGTTCCAGATCTGAACCTGCCCTGAATCTCTGAGTTTCTCAAATTATGGTATTTTCATGCCTTTCTTCTTTGTCCATTATTCCTTAGGGCAGGGCAGTTTTAACTGTGCTTCTGTAACTTTCTAGAAACAGGAACTCCTGCTATTGAAATACAAATATTATACATCAATTGCTTTTTGGTGTGCACAACTGCAGTTTTCTCTCTTTATCAGCTGAAGAAGAACCGTATATGTTGGCAGTAGGGGCTGAAGGCCTCTGGAAGCAGCAGTTGGATAGCTACGGGCCAGGAGAACTCCTCTATCCTCATATAAGAAATATTTCAGGTAAATACAAAACAAACTGCATGCTGCCGCTGCAGACCTCTTGGCATTTATTAGCTCTCCATAAATTTAAATAAAATCAAATAAAATAAAATCCAAAAGTAAAATCAGCAAAACTAAAAGACAAGAGCTTTCATTGCAGCAGTCTAGACTTGAATGCAGTGCAGTGAAGCAGCTTCACTGGGTCAAGCCTTTGTGTCCATCCTCTTTCTTCTACTTTATGGATCAAGTTATTCCTTAGTGAAACCCCACCAATATCACAATGGTTACAGCAGAGCTAAAATCAACTCTCTGAACTAAATAGTTCTGCCTGCAGCATCCCAATGTATGTCATACATTTATAATTATCAGGACTATATATGTACATTGTATTCCTATAAGGAATAACACCTATCTTCATGTTAACTGAACTTAACTGTTTATTTTATTGATCTTCAAAAAAACCCTGAAATATCTGGCTACTTTTTATTCTTTAAAAAAATAAGGTTTTCTACTTACCTGTTTGTGAAATGCTTAATATCTTCCCTTTTTTCTTCAAGACCTCGACTGGTATAATGACACTCTTTATTGGATTAATTCCATGGGGGAAGTTCAGACCTGGTCATTGAACAAAAGAGAGGGTACCACTGAGAATACTTATGTATCTGACATCAGAAATGCAAGGATGCTGACCTTTGATTGGTTGGGTCAATGCTTATACTGGGCTAGCAAAGCAAATACGGTAGGTATAGTTGCACTTCTTAAAAGGAAAAAAAACCCTAAAGTCAACAAGAAAAACTGTAAAACAATACTCGGGAAAATAATCCTTACTTCTTGCAACTTGAGATGCCTTTGGACATTTGCTATTGTGGTGCAGAACAAGGAGGCCTTTCTTCCCTTGTGTGATTTTCCAGAGTTATAAAAAAGTTTCAGGTAAAATTTTCACTAATATTCACTAATGCAGGATACTGAATTCCAGGTGCAAAACAGGGAAATCAAACATGTTATCAACAGTTTTTTTGGATTCAACATTGTAAAAGTAAGTGAAGATAGTGAAAACGCAGGCTGCCAAGTCTATCTCAGCTAAGTAGTAGATGGGCTTTATTTTAATCAAATTTGACACTTTGTTTACACAGAGATTTTCAAGACTGGCCTCTGTACTGTGATATTTTGCAGATCACTGCAGATAAAAAAATTGTTACAGTTGCACTTTGTACACTCTCATATCAGGAACATTGACGTGAATAATTTAAAAGGTATCTGACTTCAAAATTGCAGTGCTAATTTATGCAGTGCTGTCAAATTATGCCTTTCATTTCTTATAAGTGCAAAGTCAAAAGCTGTTTTAAAAACTAGAGCTAAGAGGCCAGATTTCACACTGCCTTGCACCCTCATTTACACTTGTGAATAGTGAAAATGAAGTGGGTGAGAAACTCTGTCAGACAGAAGGCTGCCAAAACTGGGAGAGCCAAGGGGAAGAGATACTTTAGCTTTTTCTTTTGTTATTTTCTGGCAAACATTAACTAATCATTTTGCCTTATTCTTCATCCTTATACTTTGAACGCAAAAGGTTTAGGCTTTGAAAGCCTAAGGCTTGCATAAGCTTCTGATAAACGGCTGTGCAGAAGTCACTTATGTATACTCAATTGATCATGGCTGATGATTTAGGTGTAACACTAAAATAAATTTTTTTGTCCCTAGATCTACAGAAAATCACTGCTGGGAGGCCCTGCGGTGGTTGTGGCTCATGTTGTGTTCCTAGTGAAGGATCTAGCAGTGGATTCAGTAAATGGCTATTTGTACTGGGCCACAACGTATTCAGTGGAGAGCGCGAGACTGAATGGCGAGGAGTATCTTACATTACAAGAGCAGTTACAGTTTTCTGGTAAACAGGTGACTGATATTTTTGTTTGTTGGGGAGGAGGGAGTGTTTTAGTGGTTAGATCTCTTGAATATAGTCAGTGTTCATGGTTGTGAAAATCAACATGTTATGCACCAGAAGAATAACATGCCTTCTTGCAACATTGTTATATCATTTTGAGAAGAGGGTAAGAATTGTCATGTAAGAGCTGTACCAAAACTTTGGCCCATAATTCTGAAGTCAGATCCTTGCAACAAAATGTGACATTAAAGATGTCCTTACAGTTGTAAAGCTGCTCTTTCCCATATGTACTTGCTTTTCCCAAATGACTTAAGTCAAATTGTCAGTTCTGGCTTTCCCATCAAAATGTGTAGCCAGAGCTCCATGGCATCCTGCCTCCTTTGTAATGTTCCCCAGCTCACAGGTCCTGACAGGGCCACTTTTGGGGCAGAAACACTTGCCAGGGACACTGGAGTTGCACTTCAGGCTGCAGAGGCTTTGCCTGTGCTGATGAGAGAGGGGTCTGGCAGCTGGTACCATACCTGTGCTCGGTGTAGCTGGCCCCTGCCATGGCCTGGCACAGCTTGCTTCTGCTGCTGCCGCAGCTCTCATGACGGTGCCAGATCTGCCACTGACAGTCCCCATCCTGCCTGATCCTGTCCCTCATGTGGTGGCAGTCTTGTCCTTTGGGGATCTTTGAGGCTCTCCATCCCCAACTTGCCCCTTCCCCATCTTCTCTTTCTCTCTTGCCCAAATCACACATGGGCCTGGCGCCAGCTTGGCCCCTCTTTCTTTGCTCCAGGCTGCTGGGGAGCTCCAGAAGGCTGAGAGGAGGCTGCTGCAGAGTAGAGCAGCTGCTCAGGCAGAAGGGAATGAGGGTTCTTGCAAGAGTGAGTAAAGATAGTGGACGGTATAGGGCATAAAAAGGGATGGGGGGGTTGTTGTTTTAGCTGTTTCAGGGTGGATAATGGGTCCCATGCAGGGGTAGGCTGGTAGAGGGGAAATAGAGATGCCATTCCCACCTGTAGCTCACCAAAGCCCCTGCAATATGTGGGATCCCATTAACTCCCTTTCCTTACCTGGAGACTTTTTGATGTGCTCTGAGGTCCTCACAGACAACCTCTGTATCTCTGCTGACCTCTCCCAGGCCTTTCTTCTCCATTCACCTCTCTCTGATGTCCTGTCAAGAATCCTAAGGCCTTGGTTCACTGCTGGCTCCTCATAGACCATTATTGCCTTCCCCAAACCCATCCTGTCTCTGCAACCATGTGGGATTTGCCATGCCAGAGACTTACCCTCATTCTTGCTAGGTGGGATTCAGTGTTGCCTATGCTGTGAAGGAACTCCTGAGACCAAGTATTCACCTCATGAAAAGCTCTGCCAGGGTCTCAGCAGCTGCATACGCCCCTTCCCCTTCCCCTTTTCTCCACTATCCCTTCCCTTCCCTCCACTTTCCTCCAATTTCTTCCACTATCCCTTCCTCCCTTCCTCCCCTCCTCGTGTAGCTGGGAGAAAAGTAATGGATGACCCAATTCCCTCACAAGAGAACCCCTTACTACCATAACAAGGACTGGAGGACTCCAGGAGCCCATGTGGTTGGGACTGCAGACCCAGTGAAGCTTTGAACCTTTTCCAGGCTGTGTCCTGAGCAGGTCAGGCTGAGGGACTATCCCATCTATCACACTGCTTTTATTCTATAGAGTCTTTCTCAAAGAAAAGTTGATGGTCATCAGCTCGAACCACAGCCTGTGTGGGCTTTTACCCCCTGTCCCAAGTGCTGTAATGAGGCATAGGTTGACTGCCACAGAAGAAGTCAACTCAGATGTATTATTTGCTGCAACAACTTTTTAAAAAACACAGCTCTTGCTAAAGAAACCTTTGTTTTTTGTTCCATCTGTTGTACAATTTGTGCTCCTATTTTACCTGAAGCCAGGTTCTCAATTAAAGACCCTTTCTAAACTTTAGAGATCTATGTCTCTTAGTTAGATTTGTATCATTCCACAAAACATTTCAATCTCCTTTCCCAAAGAAAAAGAGGCTGGTGTTTCTCTGATTATAAAAAAAAAAAGCCAGACCTGGTTTAGCTTCTGAAAGGCAATTAACATTCGGAAAGGCCAGCCAATCTCACAGGTCTCTGTTGCATTCATGAGGGTTTGGGAAGGAGAGGGAAGGCTGATTCTGGTGTGGCACCTGCTGTACTTGTAAACCTAAATACAGAAGAACTGAAAAACTTTTGTCACATTTAGAGAGAAATGTCTGTGCTGCAAAGGGTCACTGTATCTTCCAGTACTAGCCTCACACTGTGGAAGCTGTCTGGTGTGGACTGTCTTCATGGGAAGATATATACTGTCCAAGCTCAACGGCACACTTACACTTATCACATATCTTCTGGGTGATCTGTTGCAAAGGACTGACAATTTGCCGTTTATTCTAAGCGGCAGACGTCACCTTCCTTGCCCTTCTCTTTTGATTCACTACCTGTTTCTCTGAATTGCTTCATGATAACCTCAAATTTCTTGTTCTTGTTTTCAAGAACCTTGGCAGCAATAAGACTGCTTGTCTGCTCCTGTCATTTTTTTTCCTGCACTTTCCTCTGTCAGTGATACCAGCCTTCAACCATCCACTTATTCACACCTCCTACAAACAAACAACTCCTCTCCTTCTCTGCTGCCCCTAATCTATGCACTGACTTCCTGAACTCAGCCTCCTGCCGTGATGCATACAGGAAAAAAGCCAAGTGAAAATGCCTAGATTGAGAAGTGACCAGTTATAGCTGACAGGTGTTTGTTTATTAAATAAAACCCAAAATAAACCCATCAGAAAAAAAAAAAGGGCAGTACAATATTCTTTAATGGTGGAATTACCGAGCTGGTCATTATTGTTGCATATAAAGGTGCAAATATATATTTGCATAAGTACTAATATGTATCTTGCTTGTAAAATGGAGTCCTTTATCTTGAAAAGAGTACCTTGTACCTCAATATCAACATCAATTAACATTACACAGATTTAATAGTTAATTGCTTTTATCCAATACTTAGAGCTATGTTCTCTACATAACTGCTTCTTACTGGTATTTACTAGCTGTTTTTCTAATAAAGAATTGCTGTTCAGCTGGTCAGTACAGGACCTTCAGCAGTATATAGCTGTATTTCCTTTTAGCTTGAAATCTAAGTGATAGGAGTAGAAGAGACTACTATGGAGATGACAGGTTTCCTAAACAAATATGAAGGCAGAGCTTTGAAAGTCTTATTTCTTTGGCAGGAACTAGATCCTTTTATGACAATTATTTTATTTTCCAATAATTTGTTTAGCTTAGCTGGTGAGTATTAGCATAGCTTGATTGATTTTGGCAGAGCTACTCTGATTTATTCAAGCCTAGGATCTGGCACAGAATTTCCAAAGCACTTAGTAAGTCATTTACACTATATAATATGCTGGGAAGAAAAGTAATTTATAAGGAAGCAGTAAAGTGCGTTATATGCAGGAGGGGCCAGGACCTTCTAGGTATGGTCTCTTAATATTTCTAGTCAAGGAGTATTTCAAGTAGCTAAATTTATGTTGCGTCTTATCATGTAGAGTTACATTGCATGATCACAACTACATATCATGTCCAGAGCCTAATACCTCTCATTAAATGGAAAAAGTTTGTCTATTTTTAAGGCATATCAGAAGGGAAGTGTTAAATTACTGCCTAACTCCTGAAGACGAATAGTACAAAAATTTCTTTGCATTTTATTAATCAGGAGAAACAGGAATCAGGAGAAAGAAGATGGTTTCCCATCTATGGGAAAATGTAATAGTCACAGAAAAAAAGTGGGTCAAGGAAAGAAGATCCAAATGTTTAAAAAAACAAGGTAGATTCAGGAAGATGTAATTTGGTGTTGAGCATGGGAGGGAGAATAGGTAAATGGGATAAAATATAACATGGTTGACTAAATAAGCACTCAGGCACATACACACTGTGAGATATTTTTAACAGGAAAACCTACAGGAGCAATCATTCAAACCTTGATTTTCTGACATACAATGTCAACAGAAATATGTCAAGAATGTGATTACATAAGGACCAACAGACAGCCAAGTGATATGGCATTTGCTTTCCTGTCATCATCTTCTGCAGTTTATTAATGAAGAGTTAAAAAAAAAAAAAAAAAAAAAAGAGGCTGCTCCACTTACTTACATCCCTAATGGAAATTCAAGGAGATTATAAAAGAATAGCTACAACTAGTGTTTGGATGAGAAGTTTGAGAGCTGCTGGAAAACACGTTCAGAGAAGCCCCTAACAACTTGTAAGCTGTGCTAATGACAGGACATAGACTGAACTTGATAACATTTAGCAGACTAATTTGTGGATGCAAATTCTTTGTTACTCACAGAACAGATTATTAAATGTCTGATTTCTATTATTGTTACATATGGTATTGAATCTGTTGTTTACTGCAAAAGCAAGAAAATCCTATCAAAAATAAACAAATAATCTTGCATCCAGCTTAAATGAAGATGGAATACTGAAGTAATGAACGGGAAGATTGTTTCAGCGCCCCCCCCCCCCTTTATTTAATAATAAATTATTTACCAAACTATAAATATTTGAATTTCCTGTTTAACCAAATACATCAATAAAAATTTTGCATGTGTTTTCCATAAATAATGCAACACATTAAATATTGTATGTATAAAATCAAAGCTAGAAAACAAAGACAAATGATCTGAAATACTTCTTTCAAAAGGTGATTCTGAATTTCAGACTGGATATCAACCACCTGTTTCAGACAAACAATGTTAAAATAACAGATGTGGTCTGGAAATTTGGATAGGTAGTTCCACTAATCACTCGATACATTATTGCCATCATATCTGAAGTACTCAAATACTCCAGGGATGAACACTGTGACAGGTGCTCGTAAAATGCTATCTAGAAATCATCAGCTACTATAAATAGGTGTCTACCAAAGACCTGATTATTTTCCACCTTTTTTTTTTGTGTTAGAATAAACATTCATGGTAGTAATGTGGGGGTTTTTGACAATAAATAGCTATGCATGATGCTGTCTAGACAACAGTTTTGCCTAAGGGCTTTTACCTCAGAAGTGAAGGCATGTTCAAATTACCATTTGGACTTTTTTTTTTCTTAGGTGGTTGGTTTAACTTTGGATCTCACCTATGGTTTTCTTTACTGGCTTGTGCAAGATGGTCTATGCTTAAACCTATACAGAGTTTCTCTTTGCAAAGAAGGGTAAGTAAATGCGTAGCAGGGGTAAGAAAGTTTGTATTTTCTAATTCTTGTGATACCCTTTAAAAATAAATTTTGTTCAATGCTGGGCACACTAGTTACTAATTTAACAATAAACAAAAAGAAGAGCTAATGGTCACAGCTAGCTGATGGCAAACTACATGTTGAGATGGTTGTTAACATGGTTTTACAGTGAGAGAAACACAGTATGGAAGCTCAGCTGAACTGAAGTCATGCTCATCAATTTTTAGACTTAGCTTTAGGAAATAATCACCATTTATTGTCTATTTTATCTTGGCGTTTACAACACCTGACAGTTTTCAAGTGCATAGAGCTGTAACTTGTTCATATTGCATGGAGCTTAGGACTTGAACTGACACCACTTTCTCACCTGAGCAATGAGTACTCAACAGACTTTCGTCTTGATCATCCTGAGCAGGAAGTAGCTGCATTATTCCTGAAAGGCAAAGTTTAAGAAAAAACAAAACAAAACCATGTTTATGGGTCAGCTTGAATATATACTAAGACCTTGATAAAAATGGTAATTTGTTCTGTATGTGCCAAGTGCATGATGAGTGGTAGCTCATGAAACTACAGTTTTGTTCCTTTTCATACGGAGATTGCCATTTTTTTTTTCAAGCATCAGATTAAACTTAATTGAACGGCATCTGTATTTACATATGCTCATAATGTTACAGGCTGGCTTTGTGTGGAATCATTTGAATATTCTGAGTGATTTTAGACTTGCTATGATGAATGGTAAACATTTAAAGAATCAAAATATGTTGATTAGTTTTAGCTAGAACATGCAGCTCCATTGTGAAACAATTGGCAGCTATAAATCTTTGTCCCTGGCATGCCAGAATAGAGAGATTAGAAATAATCCATCCTAATGGACCCGATGGTGTGTCAAAGCTTTTCCAAATTTGTTTTGGATAGCATGTGTCTAAGCTGAAAGACATTTCTCAGATGGTAAAATGATGCCTCTTACAACATATTTAATCTCTTACCCAGAAGATAAATTGGGACCAAAAAAGGCGGGTAGGTTTGACATAGAAGTAACAAGATAGATTAAATCACCACTGATCCCAGTGGAGGAAAATGTTAATAGAGTCTAATAAATAACGGAAACTGTTGCGGTTTAACCCAGCAGGCAGCTAAACAGCACATAGTTGTTTGCTCACTCACCCCTCAGTGGGATGGGGGACAGAATCAGGAAAAAAAAGTAAAACTCATGGATTGAGATAAAGTCAATTTAATAGGGCAGAAATGGAGGGGAAAATAATAATAATGATAAAAGAATATACAAAACAAGTGATGCATTGTGAAACAATTGGCAGCTATAAATCTTTGTCCCTGGCATGCCAGAATAGAGAGATTAGAAATAATCCATCCTAATGGACCCGATGGTGTGTCAAAGCTTTTCCAAATTTGTTTTGGATAGCATGTGTCTAAGCTGAAAGACATTTCTCAGATGGTAAAATGATGCCTCTTACAACATATTTAATCTCTTACCCAGAAGATAAATTGGGACCAAAAAAGGCGGGTAGGTTTGACATAGAAGTAACAAGATAGATTAAATCACCACTGATCCCAGTGGAGGAAAATGTTAATAGAGTCTAATAAATAACGGAAACTGTTGCGGTTTAACCCAGCAGGCAGCTAAACAGCACATAGTTGTTTGCTCACTCACCCCTCAGTGGGATGGGGGACAGAATCAGGAAAAAAAAGTAAAACTCATGGATTGAGATAAAGTCAATTTAATAGGGCAGAAATGGAGGGGAAAATAATAATAATGATAAAAGAATATACAAAACAAGTGATGCACAATGCAATTGCTCACCACCTGCTGACTGCTCACCCAGCAGCAGCCACCGCTCCCCAGCCAACTCCCCACAGTTTTATTGTTCAGTATGATTTCATATGGTATGGAATATCCCTTTGGCCACTTTGAGTCAACTGTCTTGGCTGTGTCCCCTCCCAGCTTCTTGTGCCCCCCGCCTTCTTGCTGGCAGGGCAGTACGAAAAGCTCAAAAGTTCTTGACTTAGGGTAAGCACTGCTCAACAACAACTAAAACATCAGTGTGTTATCAACATTATTCTCATCCTAAATACAAAACACAGCACTATACCAGATACTAGGAAGAAAATTAACTCTATCCCACCCGAAACCAAGACAGAAGGTTATCGAGGAAACTAGCAGGGTCAAATTCATCTGGGGACCTGCTCTAATGAAGTAGAATGAATCTCATCTGTGAACTAGACTCCACTGTTTCAGTGGAACTGCTGAGAGAAGGTGAGCTGATTTTTCACAATACTCAATTTTCTACATCCATGCATCAGAATACTAAGCTATTTCATAATTGTTTTCTAATGAAATCAAGGGAAAGAAGGGTTTTTTTGCAGGTGCTCCTGCAATGTGCCATTCTGAAAAGTATTCTGCATTACAAAACTTAAAAATTTTAAAATTGCTTTCCTGTCTCTTACATGAGTATCAATAATTTGAATGATAAGAAACTTATCAATGCGTCAAGCATTGCATAAATCTTATTCTTTCTACACGTGTGTTTTCAGTTTGCTAATTTTGTATGTGATTTCACAGCTGTGCTAATGCCATCATCACAGAATTTGCAGCATGGAGTACTTCAGAAATATCTCAGAGTGCCCTGGAATACTACAGTGGTCGTCTGTTCTGGATTAATAGTCATCGGTTCATTACAACTCAGGAAGTCAATCAGAGCCTTAGCATTCCCTTCTCACAACCAGCAGAATTTGAAGCCTTTACCCTTGTTCACACATCACTTAAACCTTTGCCAGGTGCATTACTTTCTTTATCTAAGCTTCTCAATAAAAGTATTCAATGTCAGCCTGTAATTCTTCATTCTTGAAATTCTTTAGTCCTTTGAAAAAAGGTAAGAAAAACAGCAACTTATTAATAAATATATCAGGCTATAACTGGATAATGTGCAACTATTTAGCTATATAAAAGTATAGCTAAAACGAATACATGGTGGTGGTATTCATTGTTTCTCTCTAATGACAGACAGCTTACAGGATTTTCCATAGTACTTTTATATTTTAAGTCAGGTTTGAAAAGTCTACTTATTGCTCTTATTCTTTAAATTAATATTATTTCTTCCTCTCTTTATGGACAGGAAATTTTTCTTTTACACCAAAAGTAATTCCAAATTCAGTGCCAAAGTCTTCATTCAGGATTGAAGGAAATTCTTCAAGTTTTCACATCACTTGGAGTCCCTCCACAAATGTGGAATGGGGAACTGTCTTTTACTGCGTGGGATCAAAAGCTCTACAAGTGAGGATATCCATGCAATCCCTCCTTGTTATCTGCATGTATTAACTGCATCTACTTGCTGATGTATCTATTTTTAAACAGAAATACAGTTTGTTTCTTCTCCAGTATTTACAAATTGGTCAAGCAACAAAACTAAACTGTAAATATAAAGCAAGCTGTCCTGTTTCTCCATCACTGAGGCCAGCACAGGAGGAACATGGGCTTAGCAGTAGCTCTGGGCTAGCTGGTAGGGTGTGAGGTGCCAGGCAAAGAGCTCCCAGTGCTCAAAGATGTGTGAGAAAGCCTTTCACAGTAACTCAGAGACAGATGTGTCCTCTGAGCTGCCCATGGACAGCCTTTGCCTGAATGTGGAATCTAGGCTTCATCTCCATTTAATTTTAATACATTTGGCAAGCTTTACTTTAAATTCAAAAGGCAGATTGCTAGCAGATTGCTACACATTGCTACAGTGCCACAGGAGTCGGTGAAACAACGATCACTCACAGGGAGAGAAGCTCTGTTTTGATTTAGTTGACCAGCTTGGTGAGGGGAATTTTGTAAAACTGAAGGCCTTTCTGAGAGGTAAAAAAAATTTGTTTTATTTTATTCTGTTTTATTTCATTCACAGTCTTTGGAGAGTGAACGGTGCCTCTATCCCCATAACCTGACAGTGCCATCCTACCGAGTTGATTGGCTGGAACCATTTACACTCTTTGATTTTACCGTTACTCCATACACATACTGGGGCAAGGCACCAACAACATCTGTATCCCTTCGAGCCCCTGAAGAAGGTACTAGAATTTTAAATCCCATTCCTCACCTGTAACAGGTACTGGGACCAGGTCTATGTCAGCAAATGAAACCCTGGAGAGGAATGAGCAGATTTCAGGGCTAGTCAGCTGTAGGCAGAGTTGCAAAGACATGTTCCTGAGTGTCTTTGGCAATTATCTATTGCATACATAAATGCACACAATTGCAGTAATAGAATTTGGAACAGAAAGCACATGACAATATACCCACCACGTGCCTATGACTATGAGCAAGAAAGAGAAATTGAGGTTCATTACAATGACCATCAAAGGCTGCAGGTAGTATCTTAACCACTTATTAAATTTTTAATAAATGTTATGTACTTTTTACTTCAATGTTTATTTTTGCTCTCATGAAGGGCAAAGTTAAGTCAGCTAAAATACAGTGATGAGTGACTGAAGTGTTGAGAAAGCTTATGATCTGCAGTAGATTTTGAAGGGGATAGGAGAGGGGATAAAGTATACCCTATGTTGTGAAAATACTTGCAGCTCCATTGTTAAGTACAGGACTTGTCTAAATAGATATATCCCAGTCTGAGTGTAGGAGTGCATTTGTCTCAATTTATACAGCTCTTTTTTTGTTAAACAAGTTAAAATCAGATACCTACACATCAATTGAAAACTGAAAGGAATTACCATTAGGTTTTAGATATTCTTTTGTAATTTACACCTTACCAATTGCTATCTGCCTCTGTCAGCATTGGGGTTGTAAATCTCTGGCTCAAAATTAAAAGAACTAATCATGAAGTAGAGGTTGTCTTTTAATAGAAGTACTTTGCTCTGTGTTTTTCATCCTTTTTTTTTATACAGTTCCTTCAGCCCCTACAAACCCTAGAATATATGTGTTACGAAATAACCTTCATGAAAGTGATGAGAAAGTCCTTGTGGAGTTCAGGTGGGACAGACCTGAACGGGACAATGGAGTATTAACACAGTTCAGGGTTTACTACCAACTATTGAGTCAGAGTGGCACTGCTGACACTTTCACGGAGTGGAATGAGAGCAACGTTAAACCCATCCTGATGGTCTTCTCTCTCAGAGATGTGCTTCCCAGCTTCACAGTAAGGTTTCAGGTATAAAAATTACTGAGTTTATCTCATGCTAGATGGCAGATCTTATCAATGCAGCCTGATGTGTTTGCCTAGGAGCTGGTATTGGGCTTGGGGCAAGAACTTGTGGTTTCTGCTTGTGGAACTGCTGATTCACTGACTCACCCTTGGATACATGGCTTAACCTTTCTACATGTTGTATTGTTCACTAAATAAGGTGGAAAACAATGCTGCAGTATTATATAGGTTTGGTGAAGCTGAAAAATAACTTTTCTAGAGGTCTCCCAAAGCCACTGCTAAAAGCTGCTAGTTAAACTCAGAGTTGTCTGAGCTGGTGGAGGGTGACAGACCATTAAAATAGAGCCACAGATCAAGATAAGTTTCACTGCTGGAGAAATGCAAGGGCTCACATGGCTTCCATAAAAAGAGACTTGCATATTAAAATTTGTCAAGAGGTCATGTTTTCACTACAATAAAAGGTTTGGAACACACAGAACGTGTGCTTGAAAGACAGGTTAAAAGCACGAGAGCATGTAATAGACCAGGTACTGATGGGGGAGAACACCATGAAGGTTGCAACATCAACAAACACTAGGAATTGCTCCAGCCTGGGGAAGGAGACAAGACTGCCTGGTGTCCTTTGAGCTTTAATTGATAGATGCAGCATGAATTGTCCCTTTCTGGTACACTGCTTAAAATTCTCTTCATAGCTGTAGCTTTTGAACCGACCAGCACTGCCTTAGGACAAACAGAGCACATGCATATGTTCCTAGCTGAGCAGCCAGGGGTTCTGATTCTGTTTTTATCATTAACTATGACTCTACAGGCTCTCAAATGCAATCATTTATGCTGCTATTTAACATATGTAACAATCTCCTGTCCCACAGGTGCAAGCCTTCACCTCTGTGGGTCCAGGACCTTTGTCTGATATAGTAGAGAGGAATTCATCAGGTATGGATGAGTTAGATGCCATCTCATGGTTTGTGTGTAATAGCTGGTCAAATAACAGTATTTGGTAATCTGATAAATAGTCTCTGACACTTAGTGTGACATTTGTTCCACCCTACAGTAGACACCACAGAGGAAATAGTTACAGCTTCTGACATGAAATGATTAACACAATTCTTGTCATTAGATTAAATTTCAGGAATTTCAAGCCTTTTCTCAAACTATGCTAAATTAACTTTTCTAGGCAACCCCAGGTTTGTATGGAACAGCAGGTTTTGTCTGTAATCTGTATAGTGCTAGAGATCATAGAATATTTCTAATAGGGCTGTGAAAGGTAATCAGGAGAGTTAGAGATTTGCTAGGGATCATAGGCTATTTCTAATTGGGCTGGTAAAGGTAATTAAGTAAGCAAATCTGTTTTTACTAGACTTAAATTTGTTAGGTAAGCATCCACAATGCCACTGAAAAAAATCTTAGGATTTTGCATGTGATGACAAGAAGGTGTCTCATTATTTTATTTATTTTCTGTGACATATGACCAAATACAATTTGTGCAGGGCCATAATTTACTTTTATCTTGTCCTTGCTTTCCTTATGAATGACTGCTATTGTCTAGAATGTTTTTTGTAAATTCTGCTGTGCCCTTTTCCTTCCAGATCTTTTCCCTGTCCCAACTCTTATATCTGTTTCTGCCAACAAGTTGTTTCTTACTGACATAGACAATAATCATACCATATGGGAACTTTCAACACAGACAAATGTAAAGGACATCTGCTATACTGCTAATGATAACAAAGCGTACTATATTGTAGAAGATTCTCTTTTTCTTCTGAAAATACAGAGTACTTCAAAGCTCCAGGTATTCCCTTGTTCATTCCATTGCTTGAGAGAATCTAGGAAAATATGTGGCCATTAGTGTCATTATTTTGGGGCTAATTATATTTTTGAAGTCAAAACTGCATATTTGAAACAAAAAAAGCAGCATGATGAACAAAGCACATTTAATGGCAAAATACAGTGGGGAAAACAGAACTGGAAGGACATAATTTTCTTAATGACTGTCAGTTCGTATGAGATGTAATATGAAAGAGATTGGCTGGGTAATTTTCCTTTCTAGCAGTACAATAAAAATATCTATAATATAATAAATTTGGACTTAATTATTTTTGTCATCAATAGCTATTAGAATAGGCCAGAGTATGCCATTGGTAAAGCTGTCCTATTAAACATGTATGATTTTACTGACATCTGCTTTGTTGATATTTCAACAGGTATTTAATTTAAAATTCACACTATTAAATGCAAGGAATTAATTTTTTTATCAAATGTAATTTAATTTTATTTTATTTCATTCTAATTTCAACAATATGGAAGCAACATGGAAACAACAACTGAGATTTGTGAAACAATAGTTTTAATCTGTATAAAAACATTGGAATTTTTGTTCCATGGCATCTCTTTATATTTTGAATTCTACTTGCCAAATAGGATTTATTTAGGAAACAAAGATAATTTCATAATGTCCTAGCATCAGGTAGCAAAATTCTGCTTTCAGGCAGTTTTAGTAATGTTTTTATTTTTTTCTTAAGTTTTTCAAAGATGCATATCTTCGCAATGCCACAGCCATCACAGTTGACTGGATTGCAAGGCATCTCTTTGTTGCCCTGAAAACACCACGGAATGAAACCCAAATATTTGTTATTGATCTTGAGCTCAAGATAAAATCTCTAAAAGCCTTGAACATACAGTTGGGTAAAAGTAATTCAACTGTATCATCGCTGTTGTCATATCCTTTCTTAAGGTAAGGCATATATTACTAATAACTTTTTAAAGCATATTTAAAACATGATTTTAGTGACATCATCAACCGTTAAGGACCAAAAAAGACTTTTTATAGTATATGAGTCTTTCGCATTGTGTAAATCTCAGAAATTTCTGGATGTAGAAATTCATACTGTTAGTTGAGCTTGAACATATGTGATTTCAAAAAGATGTCTGTGTTTGAGTAAAGATTTCAAATGATACTTAAATACTGATAAGTTCTTCTATTTAAGTGATGTGAATGAAAGTCAGCACCAGACAATAATTTTTTACAGTAACTGTTTTATCCAGAATAGTCAGTTACTGTAAGCTTCCAGTCAAAAATATCCTTTAAACACCTGGAATCACTTTGCAAGTATGCTGCTGTGGTTACCTTATTTTAAACATTTGTGAGGTTTATAACTGTAGTCATTTTACAGGACTGCATTTAGGGCAGATTGCTCAGATTGAAGTTTTTCTACTGTAAGCAATGCATTTTATTTGATAGCCGCTTGTACTGGATGGAAGAGCTTGATTATGGCAGCCATATGTTTTATTATGATATTCTGAATAACACCATGCACCACATTTTGGGATACATATCAGTAGAAGAACAGATGAGGAACTACTGCACCTGTAACGTGGCAGAAGCAGAGCTAGGAAGACCTATGAGTATAGATGTGTCTGACTCCAAGAATCCCCAGCTGCTCTTTATCAGAGGAAGAGATGAAATATGGGCCTCAGATGTGGATGGTTGTCACTGCTGGAGAATTACCAAAATACCAAGTTTTCAAGGTCTGAGCTCTCTGTTACGTTTCTACATAGTTTGTGATTCTTGCTGTCTCTTACATCAAACAATGTTCATTTCAGCAAAATAGCATTCATGAAGCACTTTCTTTATAAAATTGATTCATCTATAGGCAAGGTGGACAAAATGTTTGTATTCTGTGTTTCTAGTTGTGTACCCTGTTGATGCAAACTAGGAGAAAGAGCAGTGTGAGGATATTTACTGATGCAAGTATGTATTCTAGTAAGATGTAAATCAACTGGAAACGCTACAGCCTCAAATGTTACTTGTCAATAGATTTCACTTGTATTAAGACATTATTTTGCTGGGTTTTCATATTAGATATACCTATAACAGTTTATCTCAATGAAAAGATACAATACCATCCTAAGTTATGCCTGAAAGTGGCATTGCAGACTTCAATATGTGGGAAGTAGAATCTTGTATGACAACTTATGTATGTTGCACTTCTTGTAATGATAACAGTCCTGGTTGCTCAGTTTTTAGCTTGATTCTGGAAGAGTGATGTATTACCAGAGGAGCTGTCTTAATTGTTCCTGGGAGATGGCAGAGCACTGTGTTTTTCATCTTGGAAAAATGATGAAAGTTTCTATAGACAAGTCTTGGTCTTGTGTTTTATTTCTGGTGTTTGTTAATTGAATTGCAGTTCTCATAATTATGGATAATAAAAAGCCTTCAAATCTATACTTGTAAACTGAAATAACAAAGTGTCTCAGCTTCATGAGACCTATTGGAAAGTATCAGAAATCTCTTTTCCAGGGGAGGTCTTTGAAGATATGTTATGGCCAAGATACCCATATTGACTCATTGTAAATACAAGCACCCATCTGCTCTTGTAAAAGTGTCTGCTTGGGGTTTATTCTGATGCTTAAATATACAATGTTTTCCTACAGGTAAGAAAATTGGCAGCTTGACTGTAGATAAGAAATTTATATACTGGAGCATTGAAACAAAGGAATACACTGAAATTTGGCTAACAAATAAAGAAAGCACAAGACACTTTCTTCAGAAGAGAGCAAATCATGAGCTGAAAATCTTAGCTTACAGCTCAGCGGCACAATTGTATCCAGGTAGAGGGGATTTGGATTGTTTTGTAACACATTTATTTCAGAGCATGTATTTGAGTTGCAGCTCATGCTATGTGTATTTCTGTAAAGTATGCTTTATGGATTCAGGTACCTTTTAGAGGGAAACAATTCACTATGCATATTTTTAAAAGGATGAATATAAGGACTGGCCTTGTGTTGGATCACATAGAAGGTCATGATGATGAATATTGTCCATGTTTCAAAGGCTCAGGATGTTTAATGCCAAACTATGCCTATTTTCAAAGGTGTGTCAAATCTGGAGACTTAGAAAAGGGGATGCACACTATAGCACAGACAAAGAGCAAAGATGTCCACAAAATGTTGTAGCAAGAGTTTGATAATGATCCCTGTTATTATACAGATTTCTGGTTTTGTTCACAAGTATGCAAAGCTGAAAAAACAAGTCTGCCCTTCCAAAGACAAAAAGATAATAACTTTGCTTATTCAAATGATTTATAAAGAAGTACCTGAGAGGCAATTACAGCTCACATTATAGTAGACTCAGGCTTCACTCAGAACTCCTAATATTTTAAACAAACCATTGTAGAATCATAATGAAAGAAATAAAAATTAGTTTTAATAGAAAATTAGGATTCGTGGTAGCTATAGGGATTATCTTTGTAAATGCAGAAGTTTAGAACAGATACGAGCATGATGAATATATTAGAAATAATTCTTTTACTTCAGTTTTGCATAAAAATCTGAAAAATATGCAAGGGAATACTTCAACATGATGGACTTCTTTGGAATAAAAGAATTTCACATTATTTTGGGCAGACAGTAGAGTTACTCCTGCCTGCAGCTGCTCTGACCAGTGCCCAGGCTATTCTTACCAGCAGTTTGGGCAAGTTTGTTCCCATGAGGTCTGTGTGGGCTTGGCATTGGTGCAGGAGCCTGGTTTGGCCCTGGTACAAAATGTTCCTACAAGAGCCTCAGGCTTAACTGGTACAGAAAGGGCAGAACCCAATTTCAGTCTGAAGGGATTATTTCTACCCAGAGATCCCCACAGAGCTCTTCTTATTTACACTGACTGCTGCAAATATATCTGGAGGAATACACAGCCTTGGCATTTGCAGAGGGAGGGCAATGCACAGAATTATTCACACAAGTTTAAAGTAAAAGTAAATTAACATACTAAAATAAGAAAAAAAATATTTTCTCCTCAGTACTGAAAGCAAATGGTGTACATGTGAAAAAGTGGTGTTTGCAAAGACCAGCTGGGTTGACTGACATGCTTTTTATTGCTTTAGTGATGTGAGCAGGGAGTACTGCTGGAGTTTCCTTTCATTCTAACCTATTTAATTGCTATCCAGAGATGTGATGTCAGTTGATCATTTAACACATCAGGAATACTCAGTGAAAATTATTGTCCTGTCAAAAACTCTGTGAGACAATGATTTCTCTTCAGGATTAGGAGGAAGGGGACTGAATATGTACTGAAGGACTTTTTTGTCAGGGTAAACACATTTCTATGGAACCGCCTGACAGAAATTTAACTCTGAAATTGACTCAATTCTTTATTCCATTTGGGACTTTTCCCATGGGAGTTACTCTAAGTAACTATAACATTGACAAAGATTCAACCTTATATTTATTTTTGTTGAACAGACTTTTTTATTCTCCTTCCCTTATATATATGAACCTGATTTTGATAGGAATGGACGGGTTGGTCATTTAGCGAGGAAAGGTCTCGACAATGAGGTCAATTGTTCTGGCCTAAGGGCAAATATTTGTCCTTGTACCATCTTCCCCATGCATGTGCCTTTATCTTTTCATTCTTGGCAGCAAGTCCATTTAATGTATTTTTAATTTGTTTTTAAAAGTACATCAAGTGATGAGGGTTTTCCCTTCTTACTTTTTGTTGAGTGCCAGGGAGTAGTTTTCTATTGTTTTCTCCCTGTAGACTCTTTTTCGTCTTCCAAAATTTGTCTCCCCTTTCCCTGTTGTTACTATGAACTTCAAACATGAAAAACTGTTTGGAGGAAGCGAAAGATGACATTTAATTGCTAGAGAAAGGTACTCTCTATTCTGCATATCTGTCTTTCCTGTGACAAACAAGTTTGTACTCATCAGTGTGTACTGCCCTTGATAACACAGCAACTACGATCTGGATTTCCAAGGTATTGAGGTGCTTAAAGGAGAACCTAAATTATTTAGTAAATCTGTGTCTTATCAAAAATAAATCACAGAATCATAGAACAGTTTGGGTTGGAAGGGACCTTTAAAGGTCATCTAGTCCAACCCCCCGGCAATGAGCAGGGACATCTGCAACTAGATCAGGTTGCTCAGAGCCCCGTCCAACCTGACCTGGAAGTTTTCCAAGGATGGGGCATCTACCACCTCTCTGGGCAGTAAATAAGACTTTACTCTGATGACCGATTTTGTGTCCATGAAAGTAATTAAATAAAGTACAGCCAGGTGGGATTTTTTTCTGTTTCTCTTTGTGAAAGCAAACAGAATACTTTGTGGTTGTGCTTCCTCATAGGAATGGTGATAGAATCCCATACCAGTTTGAATTGGTTTTTTTTCAGGAATAAATGTTTTGAAATATTTTTATTTCTTTCCTAGATAAAAGATGCCTGATTATATTGCCAGATGCTGAGAAACCTACTATCCTTGATACAACGAACACCAGTTTTACGTTAAGCTTGCCATCTGTCACACCACAGCAGCCATGCCCTGGCATATCGCAGCCTACACCAACATATCTGGTATTTCTTGGACAAATGACTAACAACTGCAGCAACTCAAGCTACTGTTTGTCTGCTCTACAGCAAAAAACATTGGTATGTCTATTTGGGAACAAAAATGCACTTGATATCATATGTAAGCAGGGAATGTGATATCAGTTCTAGTAATTTTATAAACCATTCTGTAACTTTCTAACAGGGAGTTTTTCCACTTCTACATCCCCAACAGTAATTCTCCTTTCTGTTTGGTATTTGCTAAGTGGTAGATTCCTTAGCTTTCCTTTGTGCCAGCACTCCTCTACTTCTTAGCATACCTATGCTAAAATCCTGTTGAAACGGGTCTTCAGTTTCTACTTGTAAGAAGAGAAGTTGTGGTTGATATTAATCTGTTTAAATAACTCTTGAGAATATCCAGCAACCATATGGCTTGCCTTTATGTGTTTTGTGGTAGTTGTACTTGCCTTCATAATTTTTTGTTCTGTTATATTTTTTTTGACTTTGCCATTTCCTATTTAAGTACCAGCCACTGAACAATGTGGTATTGTAGCCATGCTAATTACAGCTCAGCTTGTGTTTTGGTATGTGTTTTCTGTAGTGGCCTGTTACCCAATCTATCATTTTAACATTCTTTTTTAAACACTAAAGTGTATTAGAACACAAGAGCACTACTGTATTATTTTTTAACACTCATTTCATTGACAGATGATTGGTGTGACATGTGACTCTCTTTTCTAAAAATACATGTTTATTACTTGATTTTGAATTACAGGAATTTCAGGGTCCTATAGCTGTCATAGACAATCTACAGCCATTTTCAAGTTATGCCATACAAGTTGCAGTGAAAAACTACTATTCAGATGAAGTGCTGCCCATGGGAAATGAGACAATAGGCACAACTCTGTATGGAGGTTTGTTTCACATTTTATTCTGATTTTGAACAGAATTCTCATCTCAATTAAAGGAAGGTGTGTGTAAGTTTGGGTTGTAAATCAGATAGTAGAGAAATTTTCTGCTTAAAATGTAACCTGTGTAGATCTTCACAAGGTTTTGGAAACCAGACTGATGAATCCGTAAGATTCATAAGACATATATGTATTGTGTAATGCTTTTGCTCATTGGTTTCCTGAGGAAAGATAAACTATGGTTAAAAGTGGCTGAACAGTTGCAGTTTCTGCCTTGGACCACATTTTTAATAAGTTGTGTTTGAATGTGTATATGGTTACATATGTTTAAATATGTGTTATGTATTTATTCAGCATTAAGATTTTTCCCCTTGGCTTGACATTATTCTCATAATAACTGCTTCTTAGGGTAATGCAGATTTGATTTATTGTGAACCAGGATGAAAAGACAACACTTCATTTTTACTTTTCTTGGCCTGAATGCCAATAGCACATTCTCACTTGGTTTCAAGAATTTTGATGTGCCCTTCTCAGTCCCTTTCACTCTGGAAGAAGAAAGCTAGGACTACTGCTTTGGACTTTAATGTTCACTGTGTCATTCAGGGCAGAGAGTGGACTGGTTAAGGGTTACCTAAAAATAAATAAATACATCAGTAAACTTATCTAATTATGGCAGAAGGAGACTAAGAAACATTGGTGGGAGTGAATGGGTGAGAGAGGTATAAGTGAAGGCAAGAGGCCAAGATATGATGACAATGAAGCCAAATGTAATTGTGTTTAAGCGGAGCTACCTCTGAACTCTGTGATGAGGTGTGACCTGCTGATGCAATGGAAGAGGACAGGGATAAGTGCTTGTAGTAGGGTCTAAGGGAGCAGGTAGCTGCAGCCTAGAAAAGGATAACAGAAGCACAGCTCACTTTCTGGAAAAGCAGGAAGCATTCACAAAATGATAAACCAGGGCTATATTTGGGGAAAACCTGCACATAGAGCTGTCCATAAGAGACAAGATGCAGTGCAAGTGAAAGATGTATTTTATTCTAAAGGTTTTCTCTTAGTATCACAGAATCAGAATCAGAAAATCACAGAATCATTAGGGTTGGAAAAGACCTTTAAGATCATCAAGTCCAACCATTAACCCAACACCACCACACCCCCTAAACCACATCCTGAAGTGCCACATCTACAAGTTTTTTCAACCCCTCCAGTGATGGTGACTCCACCACCTCCCTGGGCAGCCTGTTCCAATGCTTGACCACTCTCTCAGGAAAGAAATTTTTCCTAATATCCAGTCTAAACCTCCTCTGGCGCAACCTGAGGCCATTTCCTCTCGTCCTATCGTTAGTTACTTGGGAGAAGAGACCAACACCCACCTCACCACAACCCCCTTCCACAGGTAGTTGTACAGAGCAATGAGGTCTCCCCTCAGCCTCCTCTTCTCCAGACTAAACAACCCAGTTCCCTCAGCTGCTCCTCATAAGACTTGTGCTCTAGACCCTTCACAAGTTTTGTTGCCCTTCTCTGGACATGCTCCACCAACTCAACGTCTTTCTTGTAGTGAGGGGCCCAACACTGAACACAGGATTTGAGGTGCGGCCTCACCAGTGCTGAGTACAAGGGTACAATCACTTCCCTACTCCTGCTGGCCACACTAGTTCTGACACAGGCCAGGACGCTGTTGGCCTTCTTGGCCACCTGGGCACACTGCTGGCTCATGTTCAGCCGGCTGTCAACCAGCACCTCCAGGTTCTTTTCCGCTGGGCAGCTTTTCCAGCCACTCTTCCCCAAGCCTGTAGCGTTGCATGGGGTTGTTTGTGACCCAAGTGCAGGACTTGGCCTTATTAAACCTCATACAGTTGACCTCTGCCCATCGATCCAGCCTGTCCAGATCCCTCTGCAGAGCCTTCCTACCCTCCAGCCAATCAACACTCCTGCCCAACTTGGTGTTGTCTGCAAACTTACTGAGGGAGCACTTGATCCCCTCATCCAGATCATCAATAAAGATATTAAACAAGGCTGGTCCCAAAACTGAGCCCTGGGGAATCCCACTTGTGACTGGCCACCAACTGGACTTAACTCCACTCACCACAACTCTCTGGGCTCGGCCAGCTAACCAGTTCTTTACCTGGCAAAGAATACACCTGTCTAAGCCATAAGCCGCCAGTTTCTCCAAGAGAATGCTGTGGGAGATGGTGTCAAAGGCTTTACTAAAGTCCAGGTAGACAACATCCACAGCCTTTCCCTCATCCACTAGCTGGGTCACCTGGTCATAGAAGGAGATCAGTAGTACAAAGTCGCTTTTGAAAAAAAGAATGAGAAATAAAAGAGAAAAGAAACCATGATCAAGAGCATCTAAATTCTATATATCTCATTATTCAAGTTGGTGCTTTATTATTTCATAGAATCGTAGAATAGTTTGGGTTGGAAGGGACCTTTAAAGGTCATCTAGTCCAACCCCCCTGCAATGAGCAGGGACACCTTCAACTAGATAGGGTTGCTCAGAGCCCCGTCCAACCTGACCTTGAACGTTTCCAGGGTTGGGGCATCTACCACCTTTCTGGGCAACCTGTTCCAGTGAACATTTGAGAGCTGGGCCTGTACTTCTGTAGCATGTCTAGTTTATAAAGCCATTTTTCACCTCAGATAATACATATGTGTGCTATATTATCTGATGATGTATCTCAAGAAATGTGTCTAGGTTAACACCTCCTCCACTTCCTGCATTGGGTGTGTGATTTTGCAATTTTCCCTTTCTGTTGCTATACTCCAAAGGACTGTCCATCTCTTCAGTGCTCTCTTAGAGAACTCAGTCATGTTAAACACACTTGTTTATTTAGGCCACATTTTCCAGAACAAGAAATGGGAGACTTGTATAACAGTTCTGCCATTGATGAGTAGCCTGTGTTACCTTATGAGGGACCTATAACTCCACTCAGCACACACTGACTATCCATCTGACCATAGCAAGGTATGGTTTTGCTTGATCACTGATATATTTTCTGCTTTCGCATTCATTCTCCACTCTTTACGTTCACAGTTATCCTCTCTACCCTGTTCTGGAGTTTCCATTCCAGAACATAGATCTGGTGCTGGCTTAGTTCCCTAACTAAATAGAAGCTAGCAATGCTGGGTTTTTTTGTGGGTTTAGACCTCTTTTTGAGTCCAAGACTACCGACTGCTCATCTTGTCATACTTGATGAAACTTGCGACATGTCATAGCAAGAAAACTCAACTCTCTGCTGCACTTCAGTGCAGACCCACGTGCTGGCACGGTGAGTGCCAGCATGTGTCCCATCTGTCCTTAAAACCAACATGGCCCAGAAGCTTTCCTCAAATGCCACAAGGGCAGCAGAGATTCATAAGCAGCCTGAGTTCAAGATGTTCTTATTCTTTGCGAATACTACGAGTCTGAGCTAGATGTCTCATGTGGTTGGAAATACCTTAATTAGGGCAGGAAGATGCTTCTGCTCACTCCCTGCTTTACTCTGCCTGTTTGCAGATGCAGGGCAGCTACTGCCCCGGTTACTCTGAAGCTCTCGTCATCTCGCAGAAAGAAAAGCATCTGAAGATGCATCTTATGCCTTTACATGTGGTGTCTTGCCTTGCAACCCAACCTAATAGAAATATCTTGCTCAGCACTTTTTATTGTTTTGCATGTGTATGTGTGCATGCGCACACTTGCATCTGTCTTCATGAGGAGTTGTCTTTGCACCGCTCCTCAGATAATTTTCTCATTGTTGGAGTGATGTTGCTGGATTCACTTGATCAAAACATGGAGAACTATAACGAGAGCTAGCTGTTCCCTGTAGTACACATAACACTTGCTTGCTCTTCTGTTGTGTCAGATTTACCCTTGGCTTTTGCCTGCTTTAGAAGGCACTGAAGCAACAGTAATTGAAATAAGCACAGCCAACACTATGTTTGTCTTATTTGTCTCGACATCTCTT
>NW_010553050.1:0-15970 GCF_000687285.1 Phaethon lepturus | reverse complement strand
TTCCCTTACTGATCAACTGTGCACAAAGAAATATTTTATCTAGAATAGCTGGCAACAAGTACCTGCCAGGGGTCCTGATTCCCTTTCTTCTTCTCTTGGGGATGAACTCTGTGGTTTCTTTAAAGGCTTATCCATAGAACAAGTAACCACTCTTTTAGTAACCATTGTCCACAGGAGAGCATCACCTGTGAGCTGCCAGTGGCTCCTCTTATGCACAGATCATTCATTGTTTTTTGTCCTGGGAAGTGTAACATTTTTCCCCTTAAGAAAACCTCTGTTTAAGATGAACTTCTTTTCATCTTTCATGCGAAAGCGGAACAAGAGGTCCAGGCACAATGCCTCTCTTACATTTGGGATCCGGACATGCTATACTTTGGAAGTCCTCTGCTAACGATGCTATTTTTTTTCTCTTAACAGTCACATCTCTTGGCATCTGCAGCATCAAGCAAATAGGCTCTCATCCTATATGGATCTCTGAATATTATGAGCATATTCCTAAGGATTCTATGGCAAAAGATAAGAAAATTTGGCCTATGATCAGTAGATTTCAATTCTTTGCATGGCAGTCCACATCTGTGTTGTAAAATCTGTATGACACACTGACTGAATAAGATTGAATACTATTGGGATGTGGCAAGAATTCACACCATTGCTTCTTTGTGTGGTAAACGGAGCCATCCTGCAGCAATGTACACCGTGGCAAAACCTAAAGGTAGCATATGAAATGGGAGACTGGGTTGCTCCACTGAAATGGAATTTTTCAGTCTCAAGTTAAAATGAAACATGAAACTCAGAACGGGCTTCTCTAGCTGGGGCAAAACAAAACGTCAGGATCAAAATGAAGTTCTAGACACAAAAAAACCCCAACAACAAAAAACTCCCCCCAAAAGCACACCAGCCGCCAAACCCTGATAATTTTTAATATGTATTTGTATCAACATTCAGAGCTTTTCACAATTTGTTGAAAAATTTCCAACCAGCTGTAAACAGAATGTATGTGTCTTGGCACTTATGTATGTTCTCAATTTCATGAATGTAACTGCTAGTTTAAATTGTAATCAGATGCTGTGAGAGCCTCTTGAAGTGTGTACACTATTTCACACCTCTGAAGCTATGTGAATTCCCTCTGTCTTTCCCTCAATTCTGTGATGAAATGAAAGAAGCTTGGATTAATCTGTACTTTCCAACAAATAACAAGATAGAGGGAATGAAAAAAAAAAGGAAGACAACTTGGAAAAATGAATGCTTTGCTCTTGCCACAGAGTGTCACTCTTACTCCACATATATTTTAGATAGTGAAATGAGAAAATTGTCTTCTTTACTAGTCTATCTTATGCAGATTTCATTTAAATAATCTGCAGTCTTGCTACTATGGCATAAATTATAACATATGTACCCTTCATTCTGATACTGGGTTGGGAATGTTGGGAACATAGATAGTGTAATGACTTGTTAACTTTTTACCTAACTATCTATCTGGACAGTTCAATAGGAAAAAAAAGTTTTTAATGCAGAGTTGGGGCATGACATATACCATTTCAAAGCTTCAAAGGAAGTTGATTTTTCCAGAACAATTAGTAAGTAACCAGCTGGCATGGACATCAGACCAGCAATCCAATTTTTTGCTTGCACAGCTCAGCCAGACCATGTATTTTTAAGCAAATTCATAAATTCTGGCAAACAATGCTTAGTTTTGGGTTTTCTTCCTTCAGAGTTTTCTGTTCAAGAAAAGACTTTCCAATTGGAGTAGTGCATGGGTACTTTTTTAGTGCATATCCAAGTACGCATCATATTAAACTCACATCTGAGACACTGAGCTGAGAGAGAGCAGGAATTCAGTGATATGATTATAAATGTAGAGGTATAGGACAGCAGCTGGGGGTTTTTTGTCTGCTTGCATGGTAGGATAGCCAAGGAGGTACAAAAAAAATCCCTCGAAATATTTTGAACTTGTCTGCAGCTGACTGACTGTATAAGAATATGTTTTACATGTGTAGAGTGTCAGTCTTGTAAATGGATCATATTCATATGCTTATAACCTTTTTTCTTTCCTTGGTGACATTTCTTGACTTCTCTAAAAATAAAACAAACAAACAAAAAACCTCTAGTGAGATCTATACCTAAAAGGAGATTCACTTCTCTTTCTGTTTCAGTACCAGAGGCAGTTGATTCCATTAAGACAGTGGTTTTGTCTGACACCACCATCAACATATCTTGGAGTGAACCTCTGAAGCCAAACGGACCTCTAGAATCCATTCGCTATCAAATTTCCGTCAATTTATTACCTCCTGTCCCAATGACACCCTTGCGAAAAAGTGAATTTCCAAATGGGAAGTTTGCCTGGTCTGTCAGTGGGCTCCAATCTGGAACAAACAATTTATTCAAGGTATAAGTACAAGCAGTTTTACCTGTTTGTTCATTAACTTGCAAATCTTTAGACTGCTTATTTGTAAAGCTATATGTGTGTTTTGAAAATAGGACTTCAAAACTTGGTAGCCTTCTCTCAGTCCTTTAGTCTTAAGGAAAGTTAAACATTACAGTTTATTCCCACATGGGTTGTTCAAATTAAATCCTTAGAACTGACATCTTTTCTATTTGGGAAGCACATCACAGATCTCAAGAAAAAATAGAAGGTTTTGCTGCAATCCTGCTGTTATTGCCCCAATACTTGATGCAACATGCTAGGAGAGGGTCAAATGACAGGTATCCTCTATTCTCAAAGGAGGATGGCTGGAACTGTGACCTGCTTGTGAAGGACTAGGTGAAGTGCAATAAACAGGGCTATGTGAGTTCAAATGGGTCACAGCCAAAAGACAAAGGGTTTTCTCAGGAATGAAATTTTCATAAATGTGAAACCTCTATATACTGTATCAAGAGCAGACTCAGCCATCTTGTCAATTGCTGCTTTTCCTTTAATAAGTAACTTTTCATTTAACAAAAAAACCTTTTTTAATTAGTCCAATAAACCAAAAACTATCCAATATATGCATAGAGTTCTAAGTGATTGAATTAATAGTTGACTGATTCTGTCTTGCAGCAGTCACATTTTTAAATAAAAGTATATTATAAAATATGCATGCAAAGTTCACAAGAAGAACAATATATCAATGTTGACCCTTTAACAAATACAGAGGACTAACAATGACTTAAAAATGGTAGTAGGGGCTTGGCTACTTGGTGGCCTTTGAAGAAAATTTCTGTAGATAAGAATACTGAAGGTTGGTTGCAACCCTCTGATTCTGAATTTTGTTGAAATATGATGCTGTCAGTGCAATAGAAGAAGTAATTTCTTCCACTGTACAGGCAAGTCATAGACAGAGGAAAATCTAGAATTTTCAACTACCATATTGAAACAGGAAATTTGTAGAAATAGGAAATATAATAATAGGCCAGCCACAGGATAGCTAGCAGGAGCAGCAGAATAGGATATCCATGCATCAGTTGCTGCAGTTCATACAGAATCCCACGTCAGCATCACGTGAAAACTTTGGTGGCTTGCATAGTTATGCTGGGTTATGGACTGTGAGAATTGAGGGGCAGACACATCAGCCCACCTGCCACCACTGCTGTCAGACTCGGGCAGCAAGGCTTTTTGGACAGCCAGGGCAGGGGGAGCACCATCCTGAAGTAATGTCAATATTACCTGCCTGAGCACATGTGTCACTGCTGTAAAAATGAGCAGAAAAGAGTAATTTAACATGGAAACAAAATCAAGAAGGTGGAGGAACCAAAGGAGTTCAAAGTAGCAAGGTCTAAAAAGGCAGTTGGGAAGGCTTTGTTAGTATGCTGAAGAAGATGACAAAGGAAGAATAGTTTGCAGTATCTAATTCTTTTTTTGTTTACTTTTTAAGAACAGGAGACCTGCGATAGATGTGTAACACAACTTCATGAAGCCAACAGTAGCACAACAGATCAGGAGAAGGAAAGATCAGGTTAAAAACTATTTATGTAGTTTATATGTATTTAATTCAGCAACATCTGATGGCCTTAAACTACATAAGGAGATGGTTAAAAACATTTGTGAATGTTCACAATTATCTTCTGTAACTTTTGGAAGAGAGTAAGTCCCATAGGACTAGTAAAAAAGAGGTCACACTTAGCTTCAAAAAGGAAATTATAGACCACTTTGTGTAACCTGAAGTTATTTTATTAGGACTATATTAGGACATACATAGGTATTAATAGGACTATATTAGGACAAAATGGTAGACAGTTGTTATACAAGCATCTAGAGGATAGCAGAGGGAAAAAATGTCCAGTGTGGATTTATAAGAACAAAACATACTTCTCCCTTTACAAATGAAGGATTAAAAGTCAATGATGTATCTGCACAGCAGGGCTATCACCAGAGTGACATTTTCAAAAGCAACCAAGTAAACAAGTTGTCTGCAGAATGCGCACTGTGAGTGCATCACAAATACAGTCAGAGACTGGTTTTCAAAGTTCATGCACGGGCTGGGAGAACATTCAGCTGATGGCTGGAGGGGATCTGTTCTGGTCTTAATTTGTTTCTGTGCTTTTGTTAATGATTTGGATGGTATTATAGGGAATACATATATACACACATACCTATACACCTACATGTATATATGTAAGTATGCATACCCAAACATAGGTCATATTTGATTGTGATTTAGTCAGAGGCAGAGTGCTAAGGCACCTCCTCACCATGTGTTTTTGTGATTCTAAAGCACTGCCCAGCATGTGATGTGACATCTGCATGCCTGTGTAAGAGTGTGTGGCATTTAAGAAAGGTCTAGAAAGAGAAGAGTCTTGGTAGAAAGATGAAATGAGAAACTAAGAAGAGTCTCTGAGGAAGGGGACTCTAGGCCACGAAATTCCATCCTGAAGGTGTGTAACGCTGCAGCTGTGAGGCTCAAAGTCTTTCTATATCTGTATCTATATTGTCTGAATATTATCTTGTTTGAAAACAGCTAGTCTTCCAAACACTCGGAGTTGCTAAAGTCACCTTTCCAACTGGTCTGGTACTGTACAGATCATCTATTTCATTACTAGGTTCTTGCTTTTCATCCCAACGAGAACTGGTTTTCTGAAAGTGTCCCTGTTACTGCAAAAACTTTTGAGACTCCACCTGCACCTGTCAACATAGTTCCCAGAAATACCAGTTTCCTGCTAGAATGGAGAGCTCCTCTGCACGTCAATGAAACCAGCTTCTGGTTTGAGCTGTGTAAGGTAAAAATGCTTCTTAGTTTTTTTCCAGATCAGAGCAGATTTAATTCACTCTGTCCTGGTGAGCGGGACAGGGTGGCAGGATGTATATGAGGAGTCTCAGGGGATAATTTGGGCATGGTGACGTCAGTCTTAGTGGCTCAGAAGGGGCAGGATGGAGGCAGTGCTTGCCAGTAACAAGGGGGAGTGCAACTGTAGCATTTAATACTCCATAGTGCCAAAGGACATCCTGGATGACCCCACCAGAATTCCTCCCAGGTCTCCTGTTTCAGTAGAGTCCCCTCCTTCTTTCCTCACTGCCCTTCCCCAACCTGGCTTGTAGCTATAAGTCCTATGTCTGCTCTGCACAAGAAAGAGAAGAAAAGTGTTTTCAGCATTAAATAACAGCTACAACCTAGTATCTGAATTTTATTTTCCTATGACAGACATTAGAAGAAAATGCCAGAGAGAAAAACACGTCCGGTATTGCAGACTGTATAAGTAAGTGCTGCAGTGACAGCAGCATGGATGTAAACTTCAGATTTTAATGTCTGGACCACTGGACACAGAAAATGTCATGTGCTAAACTGGATCACATTAATTCCTTAATATGGACAATTGGATTCATTAGGCCAACACCAAACATTTCCCTGCCCTAAAACAACTGTCATAGCACAATTCCATTAAACTGCCTCCTTTCAACTGCATCATGGCAAACTGAACTCATGGGCACGTCATGGTGATCCAGAAATACAAGCTGCACAGAGATAAGCAAGGGGAAGGCTCCTTTTGGCTGTGCAAAAGGGTCACTTAATCTGTTGTCCTTTGTAGCTGCCAAGACTTGTAGGTCTCTTGAAAACAACGAAAAAAAGTAGGTTTTGTGTCCTTGGTCTGTAAGAAGACAAAGTCCCGTGACTGAAACAGCATGTGCGTAATCTCTCCTATGATATTAAAAGGTGGCAAAGTAGTTAATCTACCCAGGAATAGAACTGTGACACACTTTCAGCAGAGAAAGAAAGTTGACCATGATGATATTTTATTTTTCTAGTGGCAAACAAAAAGTGACTGGTTTTCTCCTGCAAGCACTATGTGCACAGCAGATCTTGCTTACACATGCAATCTCACAGGAACGCTTCCTTCAACCAACTACTTTGTAAGAGTAACAGTAGTTTATGTTACAGGAGTGAAAAGCACTTCCTCTTCAACAAGCTTTAAAACTACAGGTAAGCACTTAATGTAGGGTACCAAGTTTTTAAGACTATTTTCAGGATAAGAATATTCAAACACAGTGTTTTGTAAAATTTAGCAGGCAATTTTCTTATACTAAAAGCGAATAGTTGTGTGTGTTTGAAAAATAAATAACACTATACCATATCTGCAAAAGTAATAGGGGGAAAGAAATGAAGCTCATTTCCAAGTGGAGCAGAGGAAAAGAGTGAGGGAAATGGAAATGAAATGCCTATACACCTATGAACTCATAACTACTGGTGAAAGGCTGCATATAAATGAAAATTTTGAAAATTGTCCATTGCAAAGAGAAGGCCAAAGATCCATTCTCCATGGAGATTATTTATGTAGATCTTCCACCCTTTTGTATGTTTAAACACCCATATGCACATCTAAATTTTTCTCTGTGCCTGTTCACCCTTTGTCTTCTCTGAACACATTTTAAGGGTTCTGTTTCTTCCCCTGTTTTGCCTAAGCTGGTGTTCCCAGTAAGCCAGGAGTTCCAAAAAGAGCAGAAGACACTAAAAACTCTGTACAGTGGGAAAAGGCTGATGACAATGGAAGCAACCTGACCTACTACATCTTAGAAAGCAGGTAAGCTACACATGCAGGCATTCTTCCCACAGGGAGCAGCCCTGAACAAATCCTTGGTGTGCAGGGGCTTTCAGTTTAGTTCTGATGGGAAGAGTGAAATATCTATGATGCAAATGGCTCTTCTCATGGGATCTCTTTCTTGGGTAAACTAAGTAGCCATCATTTCTAGAAACTCCTGGAAAACTCAGAAGAAAATATACACTAACAACATTTCCAGAACAACCCTGAAATACAGGGATATATTTGGATATATGTTGGTGAATTACAAGAAGATTTGGGGATATTTCCAAATCACAAATTTCATGCATGTGGTATGTGGTTTTGGCTAAAATATATGTAGATATATCTTCGCGTTCAGAGGACTCATGAAAAGGCATTATAAATTTGCCAGAAAAAATCATAAGGTATTCCCACTGACATGAGATGACTAGATAATTTTTAAAGTGCTCTGTCATCAAATACAGATTGCCTGGACTATACATGCCACACTCATTAGGCATCTACAGAATGCCAATTCACACTTATTCCTGTACTGGCACTGGACGGGCTGAATGAACAGGTTACAGTATACTGCTGTGGGCAGTGACTTTGAAACTTCTCATTTTTTGACCATGACTCTGGAGGAGTCTGTTTAAGGCTGTCAGTGCAAGGTTTAATTAATGCATTATTTAAAAATGAGGGAAGTCCATCTTTGAGATATTCCTATGACATTGTTTGAAATCAGGATTGATGGAGGGAAGTAATTTTTTTAACTCGGTTATTATTTCTTTTTCCTCAGTTAACTCTGTGCTTATGAAAGTTAAGGACTGACAGTGCTGTGGAGCTGAGCATACTTTACTTATATAAGTTTTCACCCAGACATATTTTCCTGGTGCTGTAAGCTTCCTCCATACAGTTCTGTGAGTGTACAGCAGCACTGACCTGTGTGTTATGAGACCACAATAATTTTGATATGCCAACAGCCAGTTTGTACCTGGATTGCTGTGGATGCGTAAAGAAAGGACAGTCCCTTGGCCTGTGTCAGGGCTGTGCGTTAGCTTCTTATTGATCTCTGGAATCATAATGCATCACTGAGGTGATGTTTTTTTTTTTAATGTAATTAGCTTTTCTCCTGCAGTTTGCATGTACACATGCTGATGTTTTTGACTGAATTTCACTTTGAGTCTCATGGTCCTTTTATACCAGGTAGAAAAATGTTATGTCAGTTGCATAGCATTCTAGAAAATATTTGCATAGCTCTTTGAAACAACCCCCATTTTTCATACAGCTCTGGTAGGTACATGTACACAACAAGGACATGAACTGTAGTTTTCCCATGGCTTTCTGGTTTAGAGGTGTTTGACCATTTTTCTACATTAAAGTGTGTTGAGAGAGCGATTGACATGTTCATGAAGGTCAATTCACATGAAACAGTACAGTCTTGTGTGACATGAAATTACATTTCAGATATGGCCTTTCAAATTTAAATACATGGTCTTCTCTTGGTTGGTGAATAAGCAGCTTTGAATTTATTGTGAGCAATCAATCTCAGTCCAATGGGGAAAGGAAGAAATATACCCAGCAGTCAGCAGATACTATGGGAAACTGGCTAGCTAAAGAATTGTGTCTTCACTGCCAATGACTTGCTTCCTGTTTAGCTTGTGAAACCTGATGCACAAGAGCCACTGAATTACTCTGGGACCAGGAAAGCAGAAACCTCTAAAGGACACACACACAAAAAAAAGTGTTGTTTGTTTGTTTTTTCTGAAAGATAAATAAGAAGCTTTTGAAATCTTGGCTGTGAAGTGTACACTGAAACAGGTGAAAGAGTGATGGAGCTTTTTATGTCTAAAACATTCTAGCATTTCATTTCCAATGCCAAGCTAAAGATGTGTGATTCCTAGCATTGCTGAAATGGCATGGTACAATTTTCTGCTCTGTAGCCAAAACCCCACAACCAGATTGAGCTTTCATGCAGGCAGAGAGAGGTTGTAAAGGCCATGAAACTGAAGCAAAGAAGAGGGAGCGGGGGAAAGCAGTAAACTGCCCTCACGGCTTTAATAACATATCTGTATTATTTTGCTGTGCCTATTGCAGAAAGCAGTCTGAGAACACCAGTAAAGTGAAGTCCTTGTGGGAGGTGGTTTACAATGGCTCCTGTGACAGTATTTGCACATGGAAGGCCAAGAACTTAGAAGGAACTTTCCAATTCAGAGCAGCAGCTGCAAATATGCTGGGACTTGGTGAATACAGTGACACAAGCAAGGATATAATCTTGGGTGAAGGTATGTCCTGTACTTTATTACTCTGTTAATCAAGTTTTTTTATTCAGAATAATGATACCAGTTTATGAAGAAACACATGCTATTTTAATAATGATGTTGCTGCACAGGTAAAGTAATGTGTCTAAAAGGTAACAAATGGTGACATTTATATCGTGACCCCAGTGGCTAGTGCTCATCCAGGCTCTTTTGCATGGAACAGTGGGCCTGAAAGTTGCTTCTGCTCATTTGCACTGGTTTGTCTCTGTGATCCTGCACTCTGCATTATGGTAAGATTCTTGAAATAAAGGCAAGCTCCCACACTAGATAAGGATGTGAGGATTACTTCTTGCCTTCAGCCAGAACGTTAGACCTACACTCTGTGGGTGTTTTTGAAAATCTCACCTTGAGTGGTCAAACAGTTCAGCATTTTCTTTTTCCATGTACACAGTAGGTCATCACCACAGGAATGGCCCAGAGCTGCGGGAGGAGGATTTGTCTGATGAAATGTAGACTTTTACATACAACCTAGAAGAGAGCTTTGTGCAGAGGAAGACATTTACATAGCAGGCATCTCAAGGGTTCTCTCAGATTTGCTCAGCTTGGTAGGATATATATTGTCTGTGTACTCAGTCATTAACTAATTTTCCCCTTCTATTTAACAGATACTATAATCTCCCCAGACACCATAATTGCCATTGCTGCTGTGATTGGAGTTGTTACGCTGGGCTTGACTGTGGTCGTGCTATTTGGTTTTGGTATGTGGCTGAGTTTTTTGCATATCCTTGGCTTGCCAGGCCTCAGTAAAAGAAAATTCAGATGGTGTGAGATGGCCAGCCTCCAGGTTTAGGGAAATGCTGAACAATCTTCATGCAGGAATTTGTATATTCTCATCCTTTGAGACCCTAGAGATGGCTGGTTATGTTTTCAGTATCAAGGACAGGATACAAATTCATGCCATCCTCAGGCATTTCTTGCTGTTGATTCCCGGCAGGAAGAGCACAGGAATGCTGAAGAAACTCTGATGTTCCTGTGTATCCTTATGAAAACTTGTACCTTAATTCTCAAGTTGGGTACTGCATTTATTCACCAAAGGGTCCCATTTTTTATTTCTTAAGCTCTGTCCATGAAGAAAGGATGTAGAGATTACCCTGAGGTGTAGAAGTCCACATGTGATGGTCCTGTCCTCTCACACCTCATCCTCTCCCTGGGATACAGCAGCAACCCTTTGGGCTTGGGTCTTGCCACATACAGAAGTAGTTGCTTGACTGATTTCTCAGCTCAAGGAGAAATTGTCTGTATTTTATGGGAAAAAGATCATGGCCAGATGGAAATGTCTTGCTCACAGGAGCTGCTGGAGGGTCATGTTGAATGGAATAACAAAAAACCTGCATCCTTTCAGCCTGTTTGCACACTGGGATGCTCTCAGAATGAAATATATAATGGTCTGCTTTTCTGTTCCAGTATGGCACCAAAGATGGAAATCCAGAAAACAGGCCTTGCCTGGACAGATAGTATTTATCAAGGAAGATAAAGAATTAGCTCAACTCAGGGGGATGGCTGAGACAGTGGGACTAGCCAATGCCTGTTATGCTATAAGGTATGTCCTTGGAGGAAATCTCTTTTCAGGACAAAAACATCTAAGAGTGGTTCCCTGGACTGGTTTTCATCAGTGCACTCACCCTGACACCTCAAGGTGGAGTTAAGGGCTGCATCTGCACTGCAAGGCAAGTCTACTCTGAAGTACATCCTGCCATGTTGGCGCTCTGGCAGGCACACTGTCCTGGTTTGCCTCTAGCCCACCCTGTGTGCTCACACCAGCAAGAAACAGAAGTGCCTGGGGAAGGAAGAAGACCTGGTGTTTTCCAATAGCTTCTAAAACATCCAGGCTTCACTTGAGCTCCCCTTAAATCACAGAATCACTGAGTCACAGAATCATTAGGGTTGGAAAAGACCTTTAAGATCATCAAGTCCAACCATCAAACCAATATCACCATGCCTACTAAACCATGTCCTGAAGTGCCACGTCTACACATTTTTTCAACACTTCCAGTGATGGTGACTCCACCACCTCCCTGGGCAGCCTGTTCCAATGCTTGACCACTCTCTCAGGAAAGAAATTTTTCCTAATACCCAGTCTAAATCTCCCCTGGCACAACTTGAGACCATTTCCTCTCATTCTATCACTAGTTACTTGGGAGGAGACCAACACTCACCTCATCACAACCCCCTTTCAGGTAGTTGTAGAGAGCAATAAGGTCTCCCCTCAGTCTCCTCTTCTCCATACTAAACAACCCCAGTTCCCTCAGCTGTTCCTCTTGTCTCTTCCTCAAGTCCTCTAAGACTTGTTCTCCGGACCCCTCTCCAGCTTCGTTGCCCTTCTCTGGACATGCTCCAGCACCTCAGTGTCCTTCTTGTAGTGAGGGGCCCAAAACTGAACACAGGATTCGAGGTGCGGCCTCACCTGTGCTGAGTACAGGGGGACGATCACTTCCCTACTCCTGCTGGCCACACTCAGGCCAGGATGCTGTTGGCCTTCTTGGCCACCTGGGCACCCTGCTGGCTCATGTTCAGATGAGACAAATGTTCTTGATGAGGCAAATAGTACCAGATTAATTTGAGGAATAATTTTAACAGCATTTCAAACATTCTGAGGTATGAACAAGTGACTAGTGTTGTTGTTTTGTAGCACTCTTCCTTCTCAAGCAGAGATTGAATCATTGCCAACTTTCCCTCGGGACAAACTAAACTTACATAAATTGTTAGGAAGCGGAGCATTTGGAGAGGTGTATGAAGGGACTGCAGTAGATATCCTGGCAGATGGAAATGGAGAATCCAAAGTAGCAGTCAAGGTAATCACAATTGTGTATTCCTCTGGCAACAATCCAATTCTGGGCAGAGAGATTTGGCTCAGAGGTTATACCACAGAAAGAGGTGTTGACAGATTTTAGTATTTCCTTGCAGCATTTCTTGCAAGTCACTTAAATCTGAGCCTATCTCCTTGTAATCTTTGCTGGAAAATAACGTGTATTTAAAGCCCTGTCTATATCCTATTGCTTTACTTAAGAGCAATATGATAACGGTGGCGGTGACCTAAATGTTATTACACTTCTGCTTTCTGTTGAGTAGACTTTGAAGAAGGGTGCGACAGACCACGAGAAGAGTGAATTCTTGAAGGAGGCACACTTAATGAGGTAAGGACAGCTTTGCCACTGGGCACCCTTTGAAACCAGTATCATGTGAGGGTGGTGGCCTTCAAGAGGAATGAAAGCAACACTTCCCTCTAAACAAATTACTGTGGCATTCTTGGGGTGTTCTCCTGTTTCTGCTAAAAAAAATAAATCACTACTGATGAATCTTAC
Organism: Phaethon lepturus; assembly: GCF_000687285.1. NCBI lineage: Eukaryota > Metazoa > Chordata > Aves > Phaethontiformes > Phaethontidae > Phaethon > Phaethon lepturus. The sequence goes on along the minus strand of NW_010553050.1, from coordinate 3,378 downwards.
AAAAATAAAGCTGTAAAACTGATCAGCAAAATTTAAGAGATAGACTGCAGGTTCAATGTGCTCATATCATGGATTTATTGAGGTTTGGACTGATGTATTTCAGTATCTTTGCTTGCCTAAAACTAAGTTAGTTGTTAAAGGCAATTGGGCAACATTTGGCTAATCCCTTTTTACCAAAACAAACATATCAAAACAAGCTGATGCCTTGAAGTTTCAATTTACTGTGGAAATTGTTTTTTAAAAATATGCATACTTACCACTAGAGGCTGCCACATGCCTCTTTTATTGAGATAGACTTAAAAAAAAATGCATCTGTCACCAATATGAGAATTTCACGTAGAAAGTTCAGTGTGTCAGCTAGCAATCTGGTTTTCCAGAGTCTCCACAGAAACAAGTAGAAGTTCATCTGAAGTTTTCAGCTGGTTTGTGGTTTGAGATTGTGGTTTAGTTTTCTTCTGCCCTTCTCTGACTTCTATTTAATGAGTGCAGAATTAGAAGTATCTTTTGAAAAATTGAGGATTTTATAACCTGTAGAGAACACATAGTGTTATTAAATTTGAAATTGGTTTTCACAGCACTCTTTTTTGTGTTTACATATTTTAAAAAAACCTTGCATTTTTTGCCTAACTTTTTCCACACACTGTACAATCAATGAGGCCAGAGGACTGAGCAAACCAAAATGGAATCATGTCCTTAAAGTGTAAATGGATGACAAAGAGTAAGTGTTGTGTGTAAACTTCCTGCAATCTATCTTTGGTCTACCTAGCAGTCATAAAACCAGTTAAGGTCTCTTTTATGTATAGTATGGAAATTACATACACCTGCAGTTAAAGTCTCTGAAGCTTCCCCAATTCTGCTTTCTTGTTGCAGCTAATAATCCAAAACCAGAAATCCTGGAAAAATATATAATTGGAAGTTATTACATTTAAATGTAAACACTCGTGTGGGTCCATATGTACACCAACACAATGAGAAGAGAATAGAAAAGTTTAAATATTATGTATTCCCAATAGTCATTAAGCAATAATAAAAAATGAGATATGTTTTCTAGGTGTTAAATCTTTCTTTTTTCTAACATGAAAAAAGAATGATTTAGTTACCTCATGGAGGGCTTAATGATTTTTCTTGATGTTCATCTGCAAGGTCTCATAATTGAAACCAAGGGCAGAAAGGAAAAATAAGTTGACCTGATTGTTTACAAACCTTGATGTTAGATATTTAAATGCAACTTTTATTTTGCTTGCCTTTTTGAATGTTCATCAAAATTTGGATTGTAGTGTTATGCATACTGTCCCAGTTAAGTAAGGACTATTTGTTTCTTCTATTATTGCTATGCAGCAATGGGGAGATTGGGTTGCCTGTATTTCAAAAAGTCATTTGATATTGGTTATTGGTGAGTCATTTCTGTACAATTATATGTACATCCAAATTCTTGGGTGTATCTGATCACTTGGGAAGTAAGGAATGACAGCTCAGTGGGGAAAGGACTGTGTGAGCTGTAAGGAAATTGCCAGGTGCTTCTTTCCCCTCTTTTTGTTTTTGAGAGTGCCAAAGTTTGTCTGATTGAGAGGTATCTGCTTGGGGCCGGGGGGAACTGTCAAATTCAAAATCAGGCTTTTTGCTAGAGTCTTTACCCACACCTAAGATTATGTGAATTGGAAGAGTTAGAAGGAAAATGTCCCTCTGCTTTATTTGTTTGTTTACACTGGTGCATTTGACAGCATTTTGGATACCACCAGTTCCCCCAACAGCGTCAAGTTTCTCTGACTGCTGGTGCAAGTCCTTTCACATAGCAGTGCAAAGGGAAAACCATTTTCTAACACAAGAAACGTGATTCTAAAAACATGGGCACTGACAGAGACAATAAATATTCTTCATTCTCTGAAAAGTGCTAGATCTGAGAGTGCTGATTGCTCTGTGGTAATCCCTATCTTTTTGGGTACATGCAGGCAATTACTAGCATGTCTACAAGTATTCCATGTGCATATTTTGTTTCTCTTGTAAATGTACTATGAGAAACAGTTCTCTGAATTGTGAAAACAGCATGTTGTAACTTGTGCTTTTACCTTTCTCTGTGCATTTCTCTGAATCAGCAGTTCTACTGTGAATATGGAAGTACAAGTCCCTATCAAAATAAGGTAGATCTCTTTAATGTACAGGTGGCAATTCATGTTATTCCTAGATGGGATTGCCATTTGGCTACCATTCTTTGCTTCCTAAAATATGATGAAATGTGCTTTTAATATGCATGCATGCATTAGAATGCCCGTCAAAGCACAGTGTAAGCCTGTGTTTTGAAAGGATGTCCCTGAACTCTCCCCATGACTGAGCAGATCCAGGCACTCTGAGTTACTAAATCATGTTGTTGTTAGAGGCAGGATTGTAAAGGCCAAACTGATCATTCATTGCTTGCAGCTATATGTATTTTATCAGCTATCAACCAGCTGGATTTCTCATATGTAATTTTACAGTAGTTTCCTTCTCTTTAGTAAATTTGATCACCCCCACATTCTGAAGTTACTTGGTGTGTGCCTGTTAAATGAACCTCAATACCTTATACTGGAGCTGATGGAAGGAGGGGATCTACTTAGCTATTTACGAGGAGCCAGAAAGCAAAAGGTAGGGTAAAGACCATGAGACACATACTTTTAACCTGTAACTGTCCACAGTTTCTCAGTTTTTCCCTTTCTCAACGCCATGCTGATGTTCAGCTCTTTCTGTACCTGCAAGGTCTGACCTGGCTTTTCCCTAACATCATGGGACCTCAGTGTTGAGGTCCCATTGCATTCAGAGCTGCTGTGAAGAAGATTGAATGTCATTAGACCACTGACCAAAATTGTGTTTTCAGTTGTGAGATGTCCACTGAGCTTTTCTCTATGAATACCATGAGCAGTCCTTTGAAAAGTGATCATAAATAATGGTGGTCAAGTATCTGGTCTATTAGGCCTCATTCATAGGTGGGTTTTTTTGGTCTTTGAATAGCAGCAGTATCCTTAATGTGCTAGGCATAGTCCAGGCATACAAGAAGATACTGTCCCTGTGCCTGTATCCTCAAATTCTTTAGAAGGAAAGAGGAGAAAATAATACAGAACAGAATAAAGAAAAAATGTCATTAAGTAAATCTTTTCCATAGGTAGCGTGCAGATTAAGAATATGGATGGTAGGTTTGTAGGTCAAAAGGACCCGACTGCAATTTTATAGCATTATAGCAATTGTCTAGTTCATTTACATGATCAGATCAAATCCACAGTCAGTATTGAATTCTACTGAAATGTATACATGAAATAGAATATGTACATAATGAAGTATATACCATATTAAATATATATGAAAAACATACTGAAATAGAATACAGAATCACAGAATCACAGAATCACT
>NW_010553049.1:0-2484 GCF_000687285.1 Phaethon lepturus | reverse complement strand
AAAGGTCTTTTCCAACCTTAACGATTCTGTATGCTCCAGGTTAGAGACATACACAGTGTATTTATCTTAAAATTGTATACTATTATCTTAAACTTGTGTACTATATACTATCAGCTTTTTATTTTAACTGCGGGGACACCCAGCCATTGTCCCAAGAAAAGTCACAGTTAACAGTCATCTGCAGCTGCAAATACACTGAATGAGCCAGGAAATAAGAAAAAGGTTGTTTATCAACAGTAACTTCCTCCCTGAACACGCCACCCGCATGGGGCACCCTTTCCTTACTTCACGCTGCAATTCTGCTCCAATTAATAGTCCTACACATTTAAGAGCAAGCATAGCTTAAGTCCCACTGAATCCACCTTATCCATATACCTGAAGTCCTTCTACCAAACAGAAAGGCCATGCTTCTGTTGCTTACCACCTTGTTTCCAGCTAACAGTGAACTGCTACAACAGATTAAGCTAATTCAAGTAGATATTACCTTGGTGCTCTCCCCTCCCCACATTCTTATCACCTCCCTTGCCCTGGAGGACACCTAATCCCAAATACTTGGTTAGGAAGACTAAACCAGCATGAAGCCAGATCAGCACCATACCAACGATGGGTTTTTTTTGTTTTAGCTCCCTGAACTACCTACAAGCTCCAGTGGTAAGTGACAGAGAGAGCGAGGAGGCAGAGGGGGGACTGAATTGCCACAGAAACATCAGCTGCGATGACCTTACACTGCTGTTCAGGGACCACCACGAGGCAGTTCGCCAGGACGGCAGCAGGACAGCTGCCATCAAAACCCACCACCCCAAGCCCCTTCCCCTGCAGCTCCATGCTGCCCTGTGACTATGGGGGCTCACTCCACCCTACAGCTCTTAAGAGAGCTCAGCAAGTGAACTAGCTCTGCAAATGAACGCAGAGATTCAACAGTATGCCCAAGACAAAATGGAAAGTTTCTCAAAAGTTTTATGTTACCTTTCAGGAGCAGAAGAATAGGGTATCCAAGAGCTGCCGCATTTCTTAGCACAGTTTTATAATATACCCTATGAACTTCAACCACCAGCAGCTGAGAAGCCAGTAAGAGCACACAAGCTAGGACAAGAATCAAAAGACATTATTTCAAACCAAAAACGCAGGGAAACTTTTTGAAGATTTGAGTTGGAGTTTGACCAGAATATTTTAACATTCCCACTGAATACACAAACAGAAATATTTGCCAAAACTGAGGTTTTGGCAAGCATTTACTCATCTTTTCCTAGTTTTGGCTACCTCTGCCATGAATCTATGCATGCAACCCAGGGTAACATGTTGCCTTCAGCTCTGAGTTTTCAATCCAGCTTTTCTAAATACGTGTTTTAGCCTTTAAGTGGCTTCTGGAAGAGATCAATGGATGAACAGCAGTGCACATAGGCTGAAAAGGATCTGGTCCCACTTATACCCTACACTGGAGATTCTTCCACTCTTTTTTTCAAAACAAATTGTTAAAAAAAAGAAAGACACAAACATATATACAGAGAAGTACCAAAGTGTTCACCTGTGGGATAGTAGCTTATATTCTTAAAATAGTTAACTGCATCATATCTCCTGACAAAAAAGCGGCTATTTTGATGCCCTTCAAACTGTAGATACAAGGTCCAAATAAATTACTATTTATTAAAATAATGCTTGCAAGTCTCAGCCACAGATGCCTATTTACATTTGCTTTCTAGCCAGACTTCTCAAGTCTTGTTTTAACAGATACCTCTTTCAAAATGGTTATGATAGAACCCGAACTCCTCCCCCTCTCCATTAGGCAGATTTGGATCCGCACTGCAAATACAGATCCCTCAGAAGCATGCGTTGTACTTTCACAACTCAACGCTTCTGTTCAGCTCCTGCAGGTTGCACTTGTTTAGTTTCCTCTCTCTCAGGCTTGTCCCACCGCTCCACTTCCCTTTTCTTTTATCTACCCTCTAACGTGCCTGCCCCACACAGAAACTACAGTAAGCCCATCTTGAAAACAGCACAGTAACAAAGACTGTCAGACTGGGAAATTAGAAAATAAAACCTCTCATTTCAGAGTTCGCAACTCACTACCTGACCTGAGGCAATTCAGTAGCTCCTACTGCAACAAGTTCTGCTGCATGAAACACACTGATAGGCTGAGAATACTGAAAAAAACCCCACACCACTGTGCATGTCACTTGTTTGCCAATATTATTTACACCCTCATCAACCACAGCGTTTTGCAAACATGAAGAGGCAATCACCCCCCTCAAAGCTTCCCATGTAAATTTGTGCCTGGAAACATTAAGCAACCGTAGAACAGGTCAAAATTTAAAAAAAAACAAAAAAACAAAAAAAACCCCACAACAACAACAAAAAAAACCTGCCCATGCAAGTGCGCGGCGCTGGAACAAAGTCGCGGGCTGAGAGGCCGGCAGCTCACACAGACCGTGCGGCACTTCACCCCTTCGCACCTCACCGGGCTGCCCTGCGGGCCCGCACCGGGCC
>NW_010553048.1:2663-2869 GCF_000687285.1 Phaethon lepturus | reverse complement strand
GTGCCGCAGAGGTGAGGGCTGGGGTGGGATGGGGGGCCCGGCGGCCCCCCCGATGACCCTCTCCGTCCACAGGTGGCCCGGCTGCGTTCCTTCTCCGGCAGCCCCCAACAGCTTGGAGACCCTGAGCTCTTCATGCTGCTGCTGACAGAGGTGCCCAGGTGGGAGCCGGGGGGTCCCACACATGGGGGGGGTCCCCTGCGCTAGGG
>NW_010553048.1:1644-2568 GCF_000687285.1 Phaethon lepturus | reverse complement strand
CCCACACATGGGGGGGGTCCCATGCGCTAGGGGGGGTCTCACGCCCCCGCCCACTCACCCCGCGCTTGCCCCCAGCTACGCCCGGCGCTTGGAGCTGCTGGTGCTGAAGGAGGAGTTCTTCCCCCAGCTCAGCGCCCTGCGCAGCTCCATCCAGACCCTGGCGGATGCCGCCGTCGGTGAGTGGCACCATGGGGTGCACCAGGGCTGCAGGGTGGGGGGTGCCGCGCCTGCCCTTGCTCATCCCTCAGTCACTCCACAGAGCTACTGGAGTGCGAGGAGCTGCACACCATCCTCCACCTCATCCTGAGCGCCGGCAACCACCTGAACTCGGTGAGCCCATGGTGCAAAGGGCCTGCCGCCCGCCCCCCGCTTCCCCCAGTGCAGTCCCCCCGGGCCGCGGGCCCGCAGTGACTCCCCTGCTCTGCTCCCAGGGCGGCTATGCCGGCAGTGCCGCTGGCTTCCGCCTTGCCTCGCTGCTGAAGCTGCCTGACACCAAGGCCAATGAGCCGGGCATGGACCTGCTGCACTTTGTGGCCATGGTGAGCACTGATGGGGCTGCAGTGTCTGGCCTCCCTGCACTGTTGGGGTCGGGGCTGGATTTCTTGGTGGGGAGCTTGTTCTTGGGTCCGTGCCTGGAGTGGGCTTTTCCCTGATGGGGGGGTCCTAAACAGAAGGCGGTCCCTGTGCACCCCTCGCTCCTCTTCCTGGCCCTTGGGGCTGCTCCAGATGCAGCTGTGGTTGGCAGGGCCTTGTCCTGGTCCCCTGCCCGCTGTCCTAGTGGCAGCATCCACCGCCCTTGTGGCCACTCGCTGGGCAGGGTTTGGCACACTGTTGCCTGGCTCTGTCTGAGCTGTGGCTGCCAGCCTACATGGGGAGCATGGCCTGGCCGAGCTGTGCTGCTCTGGGAGGTGCCAGGCTCTGCCA
>NW_010553048.1:0-437 GCF_000687285.1 Phaethon lepturus | reverse complement strand
CAGCCAGGTCTGGCCCCTCCTGTCACCGCTGCCATAGTCCCCCCAAAGCCCCATGTGCCTTTGAGGACGTGTTTTTCCTTCCTGGGCGATTGGTTATGGGTGTCGGTTCAAATCGCTCCTGCAGGGGTGCCCCCCAGCCCCACCAGGCAGACGGGAAATTGCCTCTTCCTCTCCCTCGAACTCTGGCTCTGCTGCGCAGGCGGCTCTGCCGGGGCCCTGGGGATGCCCCATGGTCCGGTGGGGGGCTGCTCACTGCCCCTCTCACCCGCAGGAGGCGGCCAGGGTGGAGAAGAGCCTGCTGGACTTCCCTGGCAAGCTGCAGCATGTGGGCCCAGCCTCGCGGTAAGGGCGTCCCCACATCCCAGGGCCCAGCGGGGACCCTGCCCCACGGGGTGGCACCCACTGAGGGTGGGAGCAGAGGGGCCCCAGCTGAGGGG
>NW_010553047.1:649-2040 GCF_000687285.1 Phaethon lepturus | reverse complement strand
TAAGAGAGATTTTCTCAGACTTAAAAGCTTGCAACGGCCAGGACTTTGCCAGGCACGGAAACAGCCGAACCCCGCTCCCAGAGGTGCCCCCACGGGGGATGGTCCCCCCCAAAAGGCAGCCGGGGTGTCGAACCCCTCTTGAGCTGGGGCCGGGGACCCGCATCCCGAAGCGGCTCCGCCTCTCCCTAAATATCCAGGGGGATAAACCCCCCCCAAGGGTTTATCGGCAGCACGTGACGGGGGGCCCCGGGTGCCCCCCACGCACTGCACCTCCCCAGGACCGAAAGCCAAAAAAAAAAAGGGGGAATCTCATGTTTTACTCTTGTTTTAAAATATAAGCTGAACGTGTACCGCCCGGAGCTGGTGGTACCAGGGGCGAGGTGACCCTGCCTCGGCAGAGCCTTCCTCTGCCGGGAAAACGCAACCGAGAGGCTTCTGCCTCGATCCGCCCAGGTTCCCTTCTCCTTGCTCCTCATCCTCTCCGAGACGCTGCCGGAGTCCTTCAGGGCTGCATCCCCCGGCAGAAAGGGGCCGCAGGCACTGAAGGGAAGGCAGATACACGCAGCGGTCCCTTAAAATCCACTGAAAATCACATTTGGTAGCAAATTCACAGCCTGTGCCCTCCGAACTCTACAAATGCTTGATGCCGGGGAAGCGTTGAGGGTGCCAGGATACCCTTGGAAGAGTCAAGTTCAACCGGGAGCCACCGAGAAAGAAGAGTTATCTGAGTTACCCCAGTTTATACTGGGTCTGTGGGCGGCGGGGCAAAGCCCGGCCGGCGGGACCCGACCTGGGCAAGCAGGGAGACGGAAATCGGCAGCAGGAGCAGGACCAGTCTGCTGCGGGGGGAGGAATTTGGGAGAGAAAACGGTAAAAAAGCTTAGAGTAGCCCTAACCCCGCTGCAAGACGAGACGAGGATGGGGAGGGATGCTCGTGCCCGCCCGTGCCCCCGTGGCTTTCGCTCCGGGGTGGCGAGACGTGCCGAGCCCGGCGCGTTTGGGCTCTTTTTTCCTGCCATCCACCACTATCCTTCCGCTCCCGATGTTCCTCTCCTCGGCTTTGGATGCAGATCCAGTTCTTCATGTGGTGCAAACACAGTATTTCTTTGGGTGCCAAGGACTGTGCGTAACTTGTCGGCTTGGGAGTGTTTGCATCTTGGACCATAAGGGAACAGAGAACGCTGCCCAAAATGTTTACGGTATTTTTAGGCCAAGACAAATCTGTTCGACGCTGCGGGCGCCGCAGTCTGAGCATCCCGGAGAGGCTGGGTGAGGCTGCGCTGACTCGCACGGCAGGCAACCGCGCGCCTGCAAAACCCTGGCGTTTTCACGGTGGCCCGGCACTACCTGGCTCAAAGGGGCCAAAAAGGACATTTCGGAACCATTTCTAA
>NW_010553047.1:0-264 GCF_000687285.1 Phaethon lepturus | reverse complement strand
CGACCCGGTCCCCGAACGCCGGCGAGGCTCCGCCGGATGCTTGGCCGTGGTTCAAGCCGCTTCTGCTGCGGCGGCACCTCGGTGGGAACCGGGTGGACGAGGAGGTAGAAACCTCCTTAAATCTGAACCTCCCAAAACGACACGTTTCGCAGAGAAAAAAAAAAAGAAAAAATAGAAAGAAAAGCAATATTTAGGAGGTAGGTTGGGTTTTTTTTTTCCCTTCTCCTTCACGAAATCAAAGCCCGAGCACGAGAGCACGAAATC
>NW_010553046.1:0-753 GCF_000687285.1 Phaethon lepturus | reverse complement strand
CCAGGGACCTGCATGGGGCCCCAGGCCCTGCTCATGGGACCCCAGACTTGACCTCAGAAAGTCCCATCCTGCCCCAAAGGACCTTGAGGGTCCTTGGTCCTGCCTCCGAGACACCCATGAGACCCTGGTCCTGGCCATGGGACCCCCGCAGGACCCCAGTCCTGCCCGAGGGACCCTTCTGGGACCCTGGGCGAGTTCCAGGGACCCTTGGGGGTGCCCAGTCTTGCCCCAAGGGACCTTCTTGGCACCTCAGTTCTTCCCCCATGATCCCCTCAGGACCCTGATCCTCCCCCTGGGACCCACTCAGGATGCTGGTCCTGCTCCAAGGGCCCCCTTAGGATCCTGCTCCTGCCCCAGGGACCCTCTGGGACCCCAGGCCTGGCCTGCGTGGGGCACCCTGGACTTGCCCAGAGGGCCCCTCAGAGGGTCCTGATCCTGCCCCAGACGATCTTGGTCCCGTCTCCAAGACCCTTCTGAGACCATGGTCCTGCCCCAGGCACCTCTCCAGGACTCCAGTCCTGCCCCAAGGACCCTCGTGGGACCCCGAATTCTTCCCCATGGACCCCCTCAGGACCCCACTTCTGCTCTGGGAACCCTCATGGGTCCCTACCCACACCACTTGTCCCTGAACCAACACAGGGTGACAAGTCATGTCACCCAGTCCCCCGCAGGGCAGCACCCAGGGGGTCCCCATACAGGGACGGGCACCGTGGTGCCCCCCACCCTCCCATATCCCCACTCCCATCACCGTGC
>NW_010553045.1:0-4970 GCF_000687285.1 Phaethon lepturus | reverse complement strand
CATTCACCACAACTCTCCGGGCTTGGCCATCTAGCCTGTTCTTTACCCAGCAAAGAGTACACTGGGTGTACTCTTGGTGAAACATCATGTTTTCTTTTTTTAGCTGAAGGTGACAATTCCTGCCCCCCCTCCTCACCCTGTTTCTGTGTCCTGTGACTCCCCTGTGTAGTTACCGTGCTTCAGAAAGGAGGTATCAGCCCAGTTAGCTGAGGCAGGCCTACATTCTCATCTCTGAATGCTTCAGGGTATGCTAGAAGGGGGCCACATACTGTCCTGGACCATGTGTGTTGTGCAGACTGAAGATTATCATTGTACTCATAGAACAACTGGGTGTGGGGACTTTTTTGGGTAGTTTCATACATATTTGCTAAGAGCATTTCATTGCTGGGCACAAGCTCAATCTAACAATTGAAAACAATTTGAATTTAGATTAGTTATGTTTATAGCCAAGAAATGCCTTAAGTGGATATGCCCTTCGTTCCTTCTGGAATCTTTTTTTATACCGGAACACCACCAAAAAAGGTGGGAGTTATCTGATAGATTCAAACTAATAATTTATTGCTTTAATGGTATGAGGATTTTAACCTTGGAGCTTGCTTGCCTGCTTGGTGTAGTAGTGTCTGAATTTACCAAACACTGAAGAGTCCTGAGGTTTCTATACCTCAGGGTTTCATGACGATAGAGCTTGTGATCTGGTATGAGGTCAATGAGGAGGAGGAGGAGGTAAGGGCTTTCAGCTAACCTAAATTTGACATCTACAGCTACATTAACAGGTCTATGTGTCATTCTCCATTCAGAGGTGAGATGATAGAGACATTTTATGAATATCACTTATCGCATCCTAACACAGAGTTTTAAGATGGGTCAAAGTAATGGCAAACCAAAAGTAGGATTTCTCCTCATTAACTGTAGAGAGTTCCCATGGTGAGCAGCTAAGACGTAGGTGTCTGCACTGCAGATACTTTCAGTTAGATGAGGTCACTGCTGCTCCAGGCTTACATGTAAGGTCAGTGGCAAATTGGCCTTGAATAAACATGTCATGTGGACATCTAAATATCTGAAGTACTATAAACACTAACTGTGATGTCTAAAGCTGTTCTTGATCAGTTGCTGTTTCCTTACAGAAATTGTACCAGACAATGGCTAGAGTTGGTATTTAGGCTACATGGCTTGGAAAGACTACACATGGAGTGGAAGAAGGAGAAAGCAGAGAAAGGAAGAGGAATATTGGCGAATTTATCGAGTTTTTACAGTTCTTGTGGAATCAGCAGAAAAATGTGTTGTTTACATTGCTAGCATTATTGTGGCACAAGAAGAATAATCAACGAAAACTGTCAAGAAACATCCTTACTTACAGCATAAGTTTATGTGAATATAAAATCCTCTTTTGTCTCTTTGATCTCCCTATTTTTAAGAACTGGAAGGATATGAGGAACTTGCAGTTGTCTCCCTGTAAGAATGTTTTATGTTAGAAGGGACCTCTGGAGGTCAGAACAGGTCTAATTTCAACATAACATTAGCTTGCTTAGGCCCTCGTTCTGCAATAAATTTGGGGTGCTATGTAGCAAACATGATATCCTGCAAAGGAACTTCACAACAGCATCTTTAAAAAAAATTCTGTGAACATCAGGAGCCCTTCGTCTGTAGTAGATCACATTTTGGGGCAATAGGCCCTCCAACACAGTGAACATATTTTTTGTCTTCTGAATAACCCCTGCCTTCTCATTTTCTCAATCTTACTCTAAAAGTATCTGCCCGTAGAAATAAGCTCTGTGATAGGTTGTTCATGTGAAAAAATCAGCCACAGGCCAAATTTCTCCATTTACTCTGAACAATATATTCAGGTCATTTAGGTTATAATTCTTCTCAGTTGCCTCTGAAGGAGCTCAAGCTCATTGAGTATAGATGGAAGTTAGCCTCCTAATTTGGGAACATAAATTGTGTGTCTGAATGCAAAAGATATACACATTAACCCACCATTATCTCCAGGAGTATAAGTGGAAAAAATAAAGCACAGAGAAATCAAATAATTTCTACTATATCCATCTGCTGCTGATGAAATTGAAAAGCAGATATTCAATATCCAATTTAATTGGATATCCAGCTTATAAAAGTAATCTGCATGCATTCCTTGGTTAATGACCACTTAAAGGTTATTTATGCATGGGATTATTTAATTAGAAAAAGAGCCAAAATTGAGAATCAAATGTGTACCTGGTGAGAAATTCTTAATTTGGGTGTGCAAAGTATGAGACAGTAGGAAGTCCTACTAATTTCTGTAAAACTGGGGTGGTTTTTATTGTTTTGGTGGGAGAGTATCTTTTTTCAAGATACATAATCCTGAGCCAAAAAGCAGTATCAGAATAGCCATTGATCTAAATCCATGGCCTTATCTCTCTGAACTTTGTTTTCCTTCCTTTATTGCTACTGAGACATACTGCTAACGACAAAATTATGAGCAAAAGCAAACCTAAGTAGTTAAGCTTTTTTTTTTTTTGAGAGAAACACAGAAAAAAACAAAACCAACTTTTCCTGTGCAAATTCAAAAACATTTGAGAAAATAAAGTTTCAGGCTTTTTCTAGCAATGGCATTATTGAAGCACTGACAACAGCTTTATATAATTATGGAAAAGCTGGAAAGGTCATAAAACAGAAGGTTTTTGCTTTTGGTGTCTAAATCTTTTGCTGAATATTTCTTTCATTTTACAAGCTAAGTTCCAATCTCACTGTCTTAGCTGTTGGCTTTAGCTATGTCATACTCAGCATAGTAACATCTGCAACTCTGGCATCAAATATTTTATCAATATTGTATTAAGATTCCACAAGAGCGAGAGGTTCTGGAAGTATGGGTTGCTTAAAAACACACATACCCAGTCTTGTATTTTCCTACAGATGTAGTACTTTTCAATTAAAGAGAGAAACTGCCAATGAGGCCTCCTTTATGAATATGTCTTCTTTTCCTGCACTGATTTTTTTATGCTTTTGCTTTGCTAACTTAAGAATTCAATTGAAATTTGATTTTTAACTGACATCCCTCAGTGGCAAATTACTCTCAGTGTACATGAACAAAGGAAAAATTCCTAAGAGAGTTTTTACCTTATATTCTTGTTTTCTCGTTTGCAGATGATTCTTCCCCATCATTTACACAGAATAATTGAGATCCACAACTCTATATGGAAGAATTATATTCATACAAGATTATGCACTTGAACATTGCAGCTGAATGCTGCATTTTGCTCATAATAGAATCTCTTAACCTAATTACCTAATTTCCTTGGACTATGACTTATCTTATTTTTAGTTCTAGTATTAACCTAGGAGAAACTCAGTCACTAATCTGTATTCGTATTTATCTATCCTGAACTTCCATTTGTGATGCAAAAGCAAGAACTTCCAAAAAAGAATTGTATTGACCCTTGCTCCTTTGGAAAAAGGAGCAGTTTCTCACCTCACATGTTCCTCTCAGGTGTTCCACAGCATCACCGTGACAGAAGATATTATGTCCTAAAACCCACCTGATGCAGCAGTGGCATCAACTCATCAAAATCCCAGGACTGGACTACTCATCTTTGAAAGCCAACCAGCAACTTGGGCTGCTGCAAGAGGAGGAAGGAGAAGTGAGGTATAGCCTATACTTAACTCCAGGAAACTTAGACACCAGTGTGGTGAAAAAGGAAGTAGCAGCTAGTGGCTTTAGCTTCCAGCCTTGTGATATCGCTGGAACCACATTTCCTCTTATTTTCATCCTGGATATCCCCTGTAATTCTGCATGAGTCCTGTTCTAGTATCTGGCATGAGAAAAAATGAAGCGTCTCATGTGGATGACCATCTTGGGGTTTGGTTTTGATGCGCACCTCAGTTGGGTCTAGAAAGGGAGAGGGAAGGGTGAGGGTGCTACCAGTGGGTTGTAGGTGGGCATGTCAACTCAGCTCCGCAGTGGCTGGGAGAGGGACATGCTGCACTTTGAAGGATAACTCTAAGTTTTGTAAACATTGTGAAACATGCCCCAGGGTGACGCACAGGAAGAAAAAGCTATGATATGACTTTAGTTGTGTAATAATTATCCTCCTCCATACACACCTTATTTTCCCACTTGTTCAATTAAGAAAAGGAATAATGTTACAAGTGTGGGCAATGCTTCCTAAACACATTCTTAAGGACCAGGAACAATGTCTGTAAGATACTTCTCAGTTGCAGTTGCCACCGGCATTTAAGGAGTAAATCAAAGACAACGGATCCTCTCTCAGTACTGCTCCTTCCCAGACTCTACTTCAGCTTCCCATGGCTAGCTGTGAATGAAACCCTGCTTTGAAGTGAGATCCAGTCATAGAAAATGCCTGGCAGAAAAGCTAATCTTCTGGACTTCAGACATTTTTGGTTTTGAATTTCCTTCAAAACCAGAGACTGATGCGGCTCTATGTGTGCGTGTGCATGGGCTCTGGGGGTGATGTGTACCCTCTCTGGCTCTAACTCTGGTCCCAGAGCACCTGCTAGCAGTGGGATTCTTCAATCAACCCCAGTTGATTAAACCCCAGTTTAATTTATTTTTATCAACAGCATACCAAAATCAGTTAATCCATCTCACAGAAAGAATGTGGTTTACACATTGGAAGGAAAAAAAACTCTGAAGAAACAGAACTTTTAATACAAGCTAAATATATAACTAGCTCTAAAGAAAGAGGAACCTCAGAGCACGAGAGAAACATATTTTCTCAAAGCAGTATTCTATTCTCAGGAACAAAAAAAATTAACCAACTGTCTGAGTCTGGCACTGTTATCACGTGTTTTCTTATATGAGTAATTTTACAGGCAATAAGTGACTTACGTATATTGAGAAAGTAGTTGTTTCTCTTGGATAAGCCAGTTCTTCTTTTCAGAAGGAAAAAAAAAGCTCTCCTTTTCTAGTCTCTCATCCAAAGCACATCAAACTAGCACAGGTGATACCATGAGTGGATGTCCTGGTTTCAGCC
>NW_010553044.1:3117-3421 GCF_000687285.1 Phaethon lepturus | reverse complement strand
GTGAGTCCCACGCCCAGGGTAGAGATCTCCCCCGGCCTCCACGGCCCTTCCTTCTTCCTGTGGGTGGGCTGGGGTGTGGAGAGGGGGGAGGTGCCTGGGCACAGCCAGCATCCAAGCTCCTTGAGGGATAAGGCCAGGTCATCCTGGGGGCCAAGCAGCTCAGTAGGGGCTGAGCTGGCACATGCCCACAAGCAAATGTAAACCAGTGGCCAAAAGCGCTGCGGCCGCAGTAAAAACAGGCGGTGGGAAAGATGCGTGCCCAAGGAAGGGACGGGGCTCTGCACCCTGCTGTGGCCAGCCCCTG
>NW_010553044.1:2355-2802 GCF_000687285.1 Phaethon lepturus | reverse complement strand
ACAGACCCCCCGGGACAGGCGGGACTGTGCCCTCGGCCCCGGGTGGCCAGGGCGTGCCTCGGGGCTGCGGATGGAAACCCTTCTCAGGGACACGTGGGACTTGGCTGGGCAAGCCCTGGCTGCCTGTGGGCCCAGAGGTGCCAGAGAGCCCTCCGGTAGGGACACAGCCCAAGGACCAAGGACACCAGCACCCGTGGATGTGTGGGGCGAGCAGCTCTGCTGGGGCAGGGGGTCCCAGAGTCCCTGCTGCTGCGTGTTTCCCCCTGGCCCGGGCACGCTCATCCTGCATCCCAACATCTCCCTCCCCATGTTTGAGCCCCCTTTCCACAAGAGCAGCTCCCTGTGCCTGCCCCCACCCCATCACACCCCCCAGCAGCTCCCCAAGTGCCTGTGCCCCTCATCCCATCCTCAAAGAGCACGTCCCACAACTCCTGCCCTCCAACGCGC
>NW_010553044.1:1965-2269 GCF_000687285.1 Phaethon lepturus | reverse complement strand
CCCATCCTCAAAGAGCAGGTCCCACAACTCTTGCCCTCCCAGGGACTCCCCTGAGCATGTGTGCCCTCTCCCACCCTGGCCCTGACAGCAGCTCCCAGGCAGTGCTTCCCAAACCTGCCTCCTGAGAAGGTCCCTCTGTCCTAGACACCCTCCCGGCCGCCAGCGTGGCTCGCTTCCCCTCTTTTCCTAAGCTGGACTGGGGGGTCCTGGGGCAGAGGCTGCCAGGGCCAGGCAGTTCCCATGAGGGTGCTGCCCTGGGGTCATGCCACGTGCAACCCCTCAAAATGTTTTGATAGGAGACAGG
>NW_010553044.1:646-1681 GCF_000687285.1 Phaethon lepturus | reverse complement strand
GATGGTGGGCAAGACTGGACTGGGGTGTGCCCCTGTTTTGGGACCCCCCTGCCCCCAGCCCAGCCGGCCCTGCTGCCCTGGGAACTGCATGTTTCTGCCAGGGGCTCCCGTCCCCGCAGTGCCGTGCCACCATCCCCCTTTTCAGTCTCTTTTGTAAATGTGCCAAACGCTGCTGAGGCCATGGCCGCACAGTAAAGAGCCTTTCAGAGCCCGGCGTGTGGGGCCAGGGACTGCGCCGGGGTGCAGGGGTGAGGGGGGACCCAGAGGGCCAGGCTCCTCAGGGATGCTGGGCAGAATGCAGAGCGGTACCACCGTTCCTTCTCCTAACAGGACCCTGGTTCTCTGGGGTGGAAGAAGCCATGTCAGAAAAAAAGTACTGTTTAATGCAGAGCCCAGGGCAGGCTGGGGATGGTGTCCGTGTGTCTGTGCATCCTGGGGAAAGCATGACCCCATCTCCCAGCAGTGGTGTCCGTCCATCTGTGTGCAGCCCCTGCGCGCCGCGTCCTGGCTTCTAGCTCCCTGCAGGGACAGTGGGAGTCAGGGAGAGCTGCCGCATCCCTGCAGCTGGCTGGGCACCCAAAAGGGGTGCCCCAGGGCACCCAAAAGGGGTGCCCCAGCAAAGGGGGGCTCAGACCCCTGGTCCCATATCCAGCCTGCTCCCCTCACCCCAGGGCTCAGACCCTTGCAAGCAGTGGGGTGTGGGGACGGGGCCACCGGTGTCCCTCTGCTGCGAGGCACGGCGGCACTGCCAGCGCCCAGTGGTGCCCCTCTGAGTGTCCCCTCACCCTCCACGAGGAGCCGGGCGGTGGAACGGTCATCGAAGGCATCGCAGGTGTACGAGTCCTCATCCTCGGGGCCCACGCGGTGGATGATGAGCGTGCGGTAGCAGTCCAGGTTGCAGATCTCATACTTGTCACCAGCAAAGATCTCAGTGTCCCCACGGAGCCAGCGCACCCGGCCCCGGGCGTGGGACACGGTGCACTCCAGTGTTGCCTTGTGCCGTGCCAGCACTGTCTTGTCCCGCAGTGGCTTCAC
>NW_010553044.1:0-599 GCF_000687285.1 Phaethon lepturus | reverse complement strand
GGCAGGTGGGAGGGGAGCCGTCATCATCGTGGGGCGAGTGACTTCCCGTGGGAACCCCAGGAGCTGACCCTGGTGCACCCCAGCTCTGGTGCTGGAGCCCGGCCAGCCCTCACGCCCACGCCAGTACCTTCCACCCGCAGGCTGGCCTCCGAGACGACCATCCCAGCTGCAAAGCGGATGAGTCCTGCATCCTCAGGGCGCACGCCGCAGAGCAGCAGGAAATGCTGGGTCCCTGGGGAGGGAGAGGCTGGCTCAAGGGCATGGTGATGGGCAGGCTGGAGGCATGGGTTCCCCCATTGTCCACACAAACTCCCCTTGCTTGAATTTGCCCCCTCCCTGCCCCAAATTGGGTGTGGGACTGCCTGTACTCCCACCTTCTTGCCGTATCTTCACTGTGCCGGAGACCTTGATTTTCTCACCATCCCGGAACCACTTGCCCTTCACGTCCCCGTGCGACACCTCGCAGGTGAAAACGGCGTTGTCACCCTCCCGCACCTGGGCATCCTGCAGGTCCTGCACAATGCGGACCTGGCGCTCTGGGGGCGAGGGGCAGGGTGCCAGGGGGGTGCAGGCGGTGCATGGCTTGGGGGTGCATGTAC
>NW_010553043.1:21057-25110 GCF_000687285.1 Phaethon lepturus | reverse complement strand
TGGGCCGCTCCGGGGCTGGCACCGGGGGGTGAGCTGCAGAGGGAGGACAAAGCATGGTTAAGCCCCACATGCACTGCCAGACCTGGCCCTTTGGTGGCCATCACTGCCACAAGGTGCCAGGGCCCAATGGAGAGCTAAGCTCTTAGCCTTAACCCAGGATATCTCAGCCTGCAAGTGTTTTTGTCTAAATCCTAGAAATCCTCCTTCTGCCTATGAAAGGCCTGTCTGCAGTCACCAAATGGTGCAGTCACTAGTTCTCCCTAGTGATGTGACTGGGGAATGGCCTGACCATCCCTGCCCGTGCTTGGAAATAAATAAATAGCCTACTGTGCTTTTAAAATACCTTATCTTGTCCCAGTTGAGCTGTTTGCTGAACATCCAGAACCCTCTCCTAACCCGATAGGTTTTGGAGCAACACAACATGGGGCCTAAAGGGTTAGCCCAGATGATCCACGCTGACTTCGCAGACTGCAATTACAAAGGAAGGTCTCTCGTTTCAGCCCTAACAAAATGATCATCAGCACATCAGTGTGCTGCGCAAGATAAATTAAGCAGAAATACACCAGAGGATTTCTGAGCTCAGCCTCGTCTCTGCCAGCAAAGTCCCTAAGGGACTATGCAGTGCCTTTTAATCTTGCTTCCCCTGCTGAGCAAGCCCTGCCTACAAGCACTAGGAACCAGGAATTAGCACTCGTCTGTTTAACGGTGACCGCAACACACTGCTGAGGTCATCCCTCCAGGGATTCGGGAGCCTGTTGCATGCTTCATGTTGCAAAAAATGTGACAAAGCTCCAGGTCCATTTCCACAATGATGTTGCCTTTGACTTCCAGGTTGGTTGATAGCTTAGGGGCAACTTACATAAAGCTCCGTTTCAAGTATGTACAGACCAGAAGCAGAGTCCATACTCTGACATTCCCTCACAAATGATTCAATAGTAAGACTGGCTGGAAAATGCCCATTTCACAAATGATTTCAAGGTTTCATAATCTGGTTTAGTGCTGCCTCAGAGCAAAATTTGAACCTTTGAACATTTTCCTGAGCACAACCTACTCACTCACCCCACAATAGCCTCTATTCTGGTCAGTGCATTCACATGGGATGTGAAAATGTAGGATCCGGTCACTGAGCTGTTCTCCTCTGTGGAGAACAGCTCTGGGCAGCTGTCTATTCCCTTTGCAACCCGAGCCAGGACAGCTTCATGGCTGAAGTCTGCTTGAACTACATCCATCCCTGACAAAAAGCTTTGAGTCCAACAAATCAGCTTTTCTTTGACAGAGAAGCATTTTTCTGGAAAATTTCTGACCCTCTCTGATCTGTGGTTTTCTTAGAAATTCATCCAAAGGATACATTTTTATGCAGGACCAGCTCTAGTTCACTCTATCTATAACTAAACAACAACGTTGAAACAACTCAAACCTCTATTTTCTGTTTCTATGGTTAACAGCAGCACCCATTACTGGGGATTCAAACGATAAGGAGTGCCATTAATCATACTCACTAGACCAGCTGAGCACTCCTGCCAGGAGGGAATTTCATCCCCCAGCCTTATGCCCTACTATCCAAAGCGATACTGAACATGATGGGCCAGTGATCATCAGATTAGCACCTCCAAAGTTTTCACGATTCTCCCTCACGGTAACTCCTTGACTCTGTAACATCTCTTTTTATTAATGTTGCTCATAGTAAATCAACCAAACTACCATTAACCAGTCTTGATTTTGATGTTATTTTACCATGTAGCATGAGGAAGGGCCTTTTAAGTTGTTATTACAGATACCTTCAAGACTATTCTTACTATTAGTTACCGTTTCCTCCTCCCTGGATTACCAGGAACATGTACTGGAAAGTGCAATTCCTTTCCAGAGCGCCAGACAGGGCACCACTGGTTATCTTGAAGCGATTCCCTCCTCCTGATTTTCCCATTTGGAACCAGTGTGATGAGCAGCCACTGCTGCCAGAAATCTAATTTTCCGGGGTGGTTAAGCTTGCAGGGTCAAGGTTTTGAACTACTCATTGTAGGGAGCAATGGCTTTCCTAAATTTAGAGGAAAAGCACAATAATGGAATTTCACTGCATGGTACCTGGATGCAGAAGACTGATTTGATAATCATATTAGGCACATTACTCCTTTCATACAGGACTTGGTGTTTCCAGATGCAAAGGAAACAGAAAACATGAGAATCAGTAAAATAAATGGCCTGATAAAAAAACCCCAAACAACTCAACTCTGAAAAAACAACTCCGAGCAGAGCTCTCATTGTAATTTCATCTGCTTACTGTTACAATGTATGCCTTTGCTCTGGGATCTCTGGATCTGGACTGTGCTGCATCAAACATGCTATTAATTAGCAATGCTCACTGAAGGCTATTTTTGTTCTACACCACTCGTATTTCATTTTGGGTGTATTCCTACATTAGTGGCCTTGTGCAAAATTGATTTGTTACTCATGTATATTGCAAGCCAACAGAAACGTGATTTGAATACTGTGCCAGCTTGCTTCTCTTGGAAAGCTTTTCCAAAAGTCAGTGTGCATTGCCCTGTCTGCAGGACTAAACAGACCTTTTGAGGGGCTCTGGTCCACAGGGAATACTGGTGAGAGCTTCCATTATAGAGAAAAATACTGATAATCATGACAAATTTCCTTTATTTATCCTGGCAAAGATTTATTTAATTAAAACAACAATCTTATGAACCTTCTGGAAGGGCTGGAGAACTCCTCACTTAGGATGTTTTGGAGGAGCTCTGTGGTCCCTGAATCATCCTGTATGCCAACTCCTTGGGACTTGAAGATGTCAGAGTTACCTGGAGGAGCAATCTTAAATCAGGGAAGCTGCTGGAGGTGTAGCACAGCAGTGCCGTGGAAGGAAGGTGTGGAGCATGCCAGGTGTGTGGGGCAAAATGATCTGTCACCTCAGTTTCAGGGGAGTCCATTTGCCTGTTGGCATGGGCACAGGAGGCACCAGGAGCACCTGAACGCTTCCTGAGAGCCTTGCCGAAGAGAGGACATTTCTGCGTTTGCACTGTGGGAGCAGAAGGGCTTTTGGAAGGGTGTGACTTGAGGGGAAAGCAACACTTTCTGAACTAGACAGAGGATAAATTGATTATTCCCCAGTGTGACACGGATGCCGTGTAAAGTCCTGCCACTGTTTGTTGAGCAGAGGAGTCTGCACTGTTCAAGATTCAGATTCACATGTATTTGATTACATTTTCTTCTCTTTGCTCTGGACTGTGTAGGAGGTGAGATTAGATGGTCATAATGGTGCCTTCTGGCTTCAAAAGGTATGAATCCATGACTTACACTGTAGTGTATTTCTCACTTGTGCCTGCTCTGTTTTGCATCTTAAGACCTCAGTTTTCAGCAGTCACAGTCCTTACTGATCTGCCTTTGTAAACACAATGGCTCACATCCCTATAAAATATCAGAAACAAAGTGTCTTAA
The DNA here is from genome assembly GCF_000687285.1 of Phaethon lepturus. Lineage (NCBI taxonomy): Eukaryota > Metazoa > Chordata > Aves > Phaethontiformes > Phaethontidae > Phaethon > Phaethon lepturus. Next base: position 21,669 of record NW_010553043.1, on the reverse strand, counting down.
ATTTCGCTATAAAGTTCCACCACAGGATTTACTTTTACTTTATTCAACATCAGAGCTGTTTAACATCAGGGAAAGGGGAATAAATTGTACTCTAGAAAATTGTGCTGTACATCAGAAAGGGAGCCTAGAAAGAACAGAGGCCCCCTGGTGTGAGAAGCTCTTATTCTCATTTCAAAAAGGTGGCAGTATTTTTCAGATCTTTTGCTTTATCACTAACACCACGTCCTGTTCTGCCTAATAAATACCTTTCATCCCTGAAGCCCGACGAAATGCTTCTTAATTTTAAGTTGTGTATTACTTACTCTGCGATAAGGGCAGAATTTTTCCTTCAGGAAGCCAACCGGACTCAGAACTGTTAATCTCCTCAGTATGCAGGGTGCTTGCTTTCACTCAGATAAATTGTATAAATATTTGTAAACACTATAATCTATTTCAGCTGTAGCAACAGAACAATCTGATAAACACAACGTGGTTCCCAGAGATCAATAGAAGCCCATAAATATTACAAGCAAGTAAAACATACTCTATTCCACATTGACTGATCTGTGACTAAAACGAGAAAGCAAGCTGCAGGGACGGGCAGATTCGAGAGGCTTGTGCTCGAGGGGTACG
>NW_010553043.1:1384-21026 GCF_000687285.1 Phaethon lepturus | reverse complement strand
CTTGGGCGCGGGGGGTCCAACATCAACCCCGCCAATGCAGGCCGAGTGGCACCGGCGGGCGTGCACACATACCCATCTGCATGGCGTTGCGGGGCTGGCTGGCTGGCTGCTGAGCTGAATACCTCAAGCAGTTATTCAGCTGCGGAGAGGCCGCCTGTAGCTGGGGATGCATCTGAGGTGCAGTGATAGGAACAACTGGTCTGACAGCCGTGGCGGTGTTGGAGTGACCGGCCCCGATGGGGTGGATGGCTCCCGGGGCTCCTTTTGTTGCCGGAGCTCCCCCAGCTCCACTGTTCCTGGGCTGTCCGGCTCCCACTGGCACCCTGCATAGAGCCAAAACACAGTGTCAGCATGCTGGAGACCCCAATACCCAGCCACCATGCTGATAAGCACCCCCAGTTATTCAGGGGGTTCAACGTGGTACCCTCTCAGGTGTTAAAGTAAACTGAGATATATATGTACATATTTATCTTTTACAGGACACAGTTGTAAGCATGCTGGAGTACATTTTCACCCTCTTATCCTGTGGGAAGAAGTGCAGGGTAAAAATGGACAAGATAATTTTTCTCATAACTTTTTTTCTTCAGCTGCATTTCTGTCTGAATAATTCCTAGCGAAATCACAAATCTAAATTGAGAAGAAATGGGTATCTCCCAAATGTCATTTTGTGTGCCAGAGGCTATTTTACAGGCACTAATGGAGTGATAATTAAAACAGACTCAGAGATCTTTTCTTAGGACCAAACCTGCATACAGCCCCACAGGGAGAAAAAAAGATGGATACCATCAAATCTGTGTGTGGCTGTTGAAGGAGACTGAAAAGCAGCAGACTTGGCAGGGCTTGGCTTGGCTGAACACTACCTACTGCTGTAAGTAGCCCTAGCTTAGACTTGGTAAGGAAATGCAAAAGGGAAGGGAATGCAACTGATCTAACTGAAAAGGAGATCCAATCAATAATCAACCCCTCTTTTGCTGCTCACTTAAACTGTATGAATAGTTTCTATTTCATCTCAGTGCCTGAGTAGACCTCAGAGGGAAGGAATGAGGCTCCTTCTCCTGTGCAAGGAGTTCAGCCTGGAGCAGATCTTGGTCCTCTTACCACTGAGCTAGAAACTCTCTGACTGGGGCAGGAGGACACCAATGGACAAACTTAGCTGCTGCTCAGCGGCTCTTTCTCTGAGTTTCTTACTCAGGTCCTTGAGTAATTTCCTTCCCCAGCAGTAGATGCCATGAAACAAAGGGATCATTTTGTGCTGTTCTCCTCTTCCAGGCTGCTCCATGTGCCAAGGTCCTCCTCCAGGAAAGGACAGCAGAGGAGATATGATTCAGAACAAAGTATGGTGGAGGAAATAGAAATGAGACAGTGCAGGAGGTTAGCAAGGGAGGAGAGAACAACCAAAAGGGTACAGGACCAATCTATGGGGGGTGGGATTGGGAGAACTTCTGGGCCCCCAAAATTATTGTGTGGGAACAGAAAACAGGAGTATGCTGAACAATCTGGTCTGATTCAGAGGACAAGAAAGACATAAGAAGCAACCCTAAGAAAAGAATGGAAAGGAGAAGAGCCAGAAGAATGAAATTCTGATAGAAAGAGACCAAAACAGAGTCTGGAAGATATGGTCCAAAAGTGTAAAAGATAACCACCCTCTCTGCCCAATCCTCCAAAATCACAGGAGGAAAAGCACCGCTGTGGTGTCATAAAATCCTTGACTCATCTCATTGTGCAAAGTTTGCCTGGATTGTATTTTGCTAAATGAATCTGTGTGGTTTTTTTCTTCAGTTTTTTTTTTTTTCATCAGCCTCCAGGTAGGGAAAAGCTGGGAATCCCACCAGATGGAATTCTTGACTGTCTGTCATCTGCTGTGAAGAGCTGGCAGGATAGCAGCAAGATTCAGCTGGAGCTGGTTTGGCCATCTGCACTAGATTGAGTTTGCCAAGAAAGCACACCTAATAGTCCACTGAGAGCTGTGTTCAGGTAAACATGCACACCAACAGGTACAGAAATTATCTGTGACTCCCACAGAGCTGGATCGATGTTGAACGTGGCAAATTTTCTCTGCTGCCCTGTGCCTGTCTGTCCATCTAAAGCATCTTGTCCTTTTTCCATCATGCTCTGCTCACACGTGCTCTGGCACCTTATAAATCTAGTTCAGAGTTATTAAATTCATGGGCATCTTCTTTTTCTTGGGTTTTGTAGGGAGTGGCAGAAAAACATGTATGAATCTATTCCTCTGCTTTGCTGTCAAAGGGGAACAAAGTAAGTTGAAAGTGCAGCAAATAGGAGATTTTGTTGCGAACAGATTTTTCTTGCTGTTCTCACTGAGGGTGATTTACACAGGAACTTAATTAGCTCACAGGATCATAAATATAATCATAAAGCTGCTTTCGGGTTTTGTGGAAAGCACTTTTGCCCTTTAGCACTTCTCTCTGTCTTGTTCTAGCTGTGACATGCTGCATTTAATAAAGTCTTGCTGATTCAGATCACCAACACTTCAGCATGAATTTCTTTACTAATTAAGAGCTGAAAAGGCAAGGAGTGAAGGCAGCCAAGGGGCTCTATATAATCAGGTAAATACATTTAGGTTGGTGAACAGCAAAGACCCCATGAATTAATGGGTTTTTTTTGACTGAAATGCAATATTAGGACTGTCAGCAGGCTCAGTTATCTAACCTTATTCTAACCTGCTCTTAACTGTTGGTCTTGCTCAGTCCACATATTGCAAACTTGACATAAACTGAAGCTGGAACAAACCTGGATCCATTTTTCAAGATCAACACTTTCTGAGTTGTGAGGTGCCTTTCTCTGGAAAGGATTGAAAGATGGTGGCGACTGTGTGCATGTGGGAGGAGAGACTGAGAGTATATGAGAAGGAGTGAGTTCAATTTGCAAACCCATGGTTTCTCTAAAGGAGATATGGGCAAGTGGGGCAAAACAGTCTGGGACACACTGATGAGCCTTCCCCCCAGCTTGAAGACTATTTCAGAGTGGGCTCTAGATCAGAAACACCCTTTTATTTGGTGTTGTCCAATACTGAACTCTGACAAATGCCATTCCTCCCCAAACATGCTATTCTTTCCTTTTCTTATCTTTTGCAACTGAGACACAGGTAGCTAAAATCAGACAATTTACTGAACTCTCCTACCACTTCTGAATTTTAAGAGTTCAAACATTAGTCCTGATCCAAACAATCCAAGACCTTTGATTTAAGAAAAACAAAATTTACACGAGCAGCTACTGAAAACCAAGACACGTACATTCCTTACTTTGCTTATTCCTGTTACATGTCCAATAGTTTTATAGCAATAAAAAAATCATTAGCCAACAGATTCTTTACAGTACTAAAATCTGGGCACATCAGACTTTGTAAAGTCATGGGTTGTAAATGCCATCATCTAACACAACTAGTGAAGTCATCTGAGAACATGGATAACTCCAATGCTGCAACCAGCAAGTTTCATTACCCAAGTCTGCAATGTACAACGTTGTCGCCAGAAAATTTCTGGAAGGAGAATGTGATTTAAAAGCAGAGCTACGTTTGTTTTAAGCATCCTCCAGACGCAGATCCCTCCCAGTCCCAGCTCAGGCATATCCACCTTGGCCAGTGGTCCTCACCTTGAAACAGGCGTCACATAGTTGCCTGGGAAGACACCAGACATACCACTCCTCAGAGATGTCCCCTTGAACCAGCCATCCTGGCACTTCTCAATGACCCGGTACATCTCACCTTTGCGGAGCTCCAGCTCATCATTCTTCTGAGGCTTGTAGGCGTACAGGGCTAGGTAGCTGTGGGAAGAGGTGACACAAGAAGAAAGCACACAGCTGACATCGACAACCACCTGTCCAGCTTCAACTCCAACCCCACACAGAGCACAAAGCAGAAACACTGCTCAGAAATGATGGTTAAAAAGGGACATCATTACAGTGTACCAAACAAGGAACGGCAGAGACAAGATCAAGCTGATGATAAGACAGTACAGGAATAACTAATCAGATTAAAATTGGAGGCAATTTAGAAATTAATAGGACATACTTCTCACCCAGGGCACAACACTGGCAAAACACTGCCACAAAGTAGCACTGAAGTTAAGAATTTAGCAGCAGTTTCAGAAGGACAAGGTAATTACAAAGACAACCAGGGTAACAAGGGCTTGAATGGGAAGGCTTTGCAAAGCCTAACATCTGGATGAAGTATATATTCATATGCTTCAGGGTGCGAGCTGCCGCTACTATGGATTTTCAGAAGAAACTTTTCTTACAGGCTACTTTAATACAAGTTTAAGGCAGCCTTTCTTGCAGCTTTCTTGACGCTATTTATGCTGGCCAGTTTTAGAAACAAGACACCGAACTGTTCTGATCCAGTATGGTAATTCTTGTATTATGTGGGTAAAACAAAAAGTGACAATGAGCCGAATTCTGCAAGGGGATTTTTGCTTAAGCAAGCAAAGTGGTAGAATTTGGCTTTGGAAGTTTTGTATGCAAGTATACTAATAACTATTTAATCCAGGACCCAATATGTAGAACTTTTTATTTATTTAATTGCAGCTTATATTTATTCCCTTTGTTTAGACTCTTTCTTTTTATCTCTCTTTTGTTCTTCCATTACTACTTCAGGGATGTGTCTAATGTTGTGAAATGACTACAACTTAATGTCCCTGTAGGTATTCTCTCTGTTTAGAGAGATCCTTGCTGAAAATTAAGAACGATTGCTTGCACTTTGGTGAATAATGGAAAGTTGGGATAGGATAGCAAGAACGCACACACAGAACAACACTTTCTTTGTAAATACCAATTTTAATTTGGTACTGTCGCCCTTCTACAAATGCAAAAAGGGATTTCTGGTAATTCTTCATCAAGGTTGTACTTTCTTGAGTTTTTTTGCTTTATGCATTACAAGCTGTGCAAAGTGACTAAGGCAAATCGGGAAACACCTAAGGAAAGTGCATTTACACTACAAAGTGCAGCAGAATGCTCTTAGGCTCAGGGGTGGGTGAGAGCAGGCTTGCTGCCCACCTTTTACAGCAGGGAAACAGAGAAATAATGAAAACTGTAACCATTGTGATTGTAGGCTTGCAGCAAATAAAAATGATATATGGCTTTTTACTTCTGCTATCCAGGAAATATAATTGAGGAATAAATCCTGTTAGTTTTCCTGATTCTATTCCTTTATGGTACCAGTAGATTTTCTTATTTTTATTCTGAAGGCAGTAAATAAACAGCAGTAATGAGCAGAATATGAAATATTTGGTAACAGCTCCTTGGGGCATGCTTAGGCTGATGCGCCTGGCTCAGTTTACCACGTGCATGGGGTACAAAGACCTAATCAGAAACTATATTTCATTAGTCAACAGATGGGAGAAACCATCCTGCACATCCTTTGTTTAGCCTATATAATCAGGTCGTCCTCAGCAGGTCTGTAGCTGTTCACCTGATGGAAAACATGAGGCTACACATGAACTGAAGAACATTATCACCCTGACATGAAAAAAGGTTACATGCTCCAGCACTAATCCTCCAGCACAGTGCTCTGCTAGGACATAACAGAAAGTGCCAAGACTGTACTCACTCCAGGAAGCAGAAAGTGCGGCTTTACCGCTTTTTAAGTTGCTGCTTACACAGGGCTCACATTCAGAAGCTATGGGTAAAGTGGGGGGTCAAGGACAGAGCATTTTAGATAGACTTACTTAGGGCTAACCCTTACCCCGAGAGGCTACATGCAATAATGTAATCTACAGTTTGAGCTGCTGGAAGAAAGTGCAAGGAAAATTACCTTAAGTGGACCATACGCTGCTTTCCCTTGCAGCTATCTCCAGCTCTTCTACTAGTTTCTTTCTGTTTCTCCCTGCAAATTCCCCCAACTCAGCCTCCAGTAATCCTGAATAAGCAACATCACAAAGAGCCTAAACATCCTCCGGAGAGAGTAGCAAAATCCTTGCAGAGACTAAAAGAAGGTGTACAACAGCCCAGCCTGGGCTCCATGCCAAAACTGACCAGTCTCTGTATGGCTAAGCTGATGAGAACTTGTATGTGATAACTACATAGCCTGACCCTGGGACAACGCAGGTGATCAATGCTTTCTTTGTGGACCAGTGATCCCACCACCTACATGGGGCAGTGAGGATGCCTCTCCCTGCGGGTTTCCTCTATCAGTCTGCAAAGAAGCAGGGGCTTCTCCAAACCTAGTGACAGGCCCAGCCTGGGTCCGCTGCCTGGCCATGGTTGGCATGCCAGCCCCATGGGGACAGGCGTGCGCCCTGTGTGTTGGCAGAGCTGGGGCTGTGGGAGAGCTGGCGGGACACCTGCTCTCATACACGGCTGAAAACAATTTGAGTGCATGCAGCTTCCCGCCCCAGAAAGCATTTCTGGGCTTTTCCTCTTGCAGGGGATCACAGCTAGTGGTCCCGTTTGCTGAGGCAGATTTTTGCCTTAAGCCAAAGCCATCGAACTTGGACACATTTCACTGTTCTCTAGATTTTAGGTGTGAAACTTCACCAGCAAACTCTCTACAACTGAGAAAAAAAGTGTTAAAACAACAATCTGAAATCTTGCAAAATGTAATAGCAAGTTATTCTGGGCTACGTGAAACAGTGAGGCTAAGGGTTAGGGAGAAGGACCTAGAGGAAGCCAAAATCTTTATTAAAAGTTCCCTAAAAAAGGCCTAAGCAAGAAGGTAGCTCACGTTCCTGGCCTTGGGGAGCTGCCTGTGACTATTTTAACACAGAAGACCCAGGGCTCTGCCTAGGGTTGTACCTCCCCAGTTCTGCTACAGCTTTCAGATAACGCCTCCTCTTTGACTGGAACTTGGCTCACAAATGCAAAATCACAGACCAGACTACGAGGCTGCTTCACAGGGGAGACGACAGGAGAAGCATGGGAGGGAGAAGAGGAGGCTTGCTGAGGCACAGAGGCAGGGGCATTGCCAGAGAGCTGGAAAATGTCCTGATTCAGCAACTAAATGCTGGAAGTACTGCCAGTTACTGTTTCCTAGTTTGAGCAACATTTAAAATAAATTTGTGCCCTGCTATGTGCCACACAGGCTGCATAGGGTGACCACAGGTTGATGATGAGGTCTCTCTGTGGGGCAGTCAATGGTATGCAGTACCCCTCAGGTATGAAGAACTCACCTTAGTAGCCAAGAACAAATTTGTTTTGGTTCTGTTCCAAGTAAGTCCCCTATTCTCCTTCAAGCACATTTGCTATGTTATTTTAGGATTTATTTGTGAATTCAGACCTCGGTTTAGTCATATCATAAAACCCTAAAATAGGTGGTGTGCATACTTGTGTGTGGCTATATAGTTCTACTGCTTTCACAAGGTGTATGTGATGAGAGGAAAGAGTTCAGTTGTTTAACTAGACAGGTACCAGATAAACCAATGAGGCTAGAAGAGATTTATTATAATGAAGTCTACCCTTTTTGTTCTGTACCTAGTCAACCTTCTGTTATTCCACACACTCTTCAGTAAGCTCATATGTCCACAATACACTTGCACTTTAGAAATTCATTCATTACCTTTGTTTATGGCAGTGAAAAAATGCAATTGGATCATTTTTTCTAGTTAATAATGAATGTATCAGGTGTTTGATTGCATGGGACTACGTTTTTTTGAGAGCTTTAAATGAAGGAAGAAGATTTTCTGTAGCTGAGAGGCATTCCATTTGCTTCACAGTGATTCATACAGCAATAATAAATATACCAGGAGTCTAAAAGGGCTCACAGAGAAAGGGGGAAGTCTTGCCTTTCTCTACTCATTTTTCAATTTCAACAGAGGCTGGGTCATGTATGAAATTGCAGTCTCTCTCTTCTCAGAATGCTCCTGAGCTGAGAGTCACACTTTCAGATTTCAAACACACACACACACACGCACAACTGGAAACAAAGAGTATGCAGTGACTGAGATGAGCTGCTTACATATTGAGGGGGAGCTGGACCTTCAGTGGTGTTCCCTGATCTCCAATTATTGCACTTGTCCTGGGACCAGCCACCGTGGCTGTTCCAATCGAAGAGGAATCCTGAAAATACACAAAGAAGAACATACAAGGATTAAGATGAAGTCCACCATTTCCTAAAATGCTATGGGGTGAAGGCACAGAGGAAAAAAATAATATCTTTTATCAATTCCTAGACTTTCTAACTTCATGATACTGTATTAAAAAAGACATCTTTTAGCCTTACACATTCCAAAAATACATTTCTGACACAAGGGATATTAGGTTATTAAGAGCATTTCCATGTACCTGTCAGAGAAATTTAGTTGTGCCTTGTGTGCAGATCTTAAAAGTTTTAGAACGCAAAACTACTTAACTGCTTTGTAAAATCAGCTCAACATGTACATCTCTGCAGTAATACCTTCTTTGGCAAAGGTAACCTTTTCCCCTCAAAAGTTTGTTTTAAAATTTGTACTCTTTTAGTTAAAGGTTGTGGATCTATGAAGAAGAAGATACAATTCAATTTCCAAAATGCAGTCTCATCTCTGCATACTGTTTTTATCATCAGGAATATTCTTCTCCATAAGAAAAAGGTGACAACACAACCCAAAACAGGAGTACCTCTAAATGGAGAAAGTAGGAGTCCATGCCACTTCTACCACAGCAAATAAATCCCCACTCTCATAGAGAACTGAGCAGATCTTTTCCAGTTATTAATGTTGAGAGGCAATTCTCAATGTAATCGTTCATTTTTCAAAGCTTAATGCTCAGCAAAAGTATGTAGGGCAAACTCTTTTGAGTTGTCTCACCAGAGCCCTCATTCATCCATGTCAAAAATGAATCCTGACTGGAAACTTCTCCTGAAGTAATGCCAAGGCCTGTAGCAACACATCTTTGCTGCAAAGACAGGGCAGAGCTGGGCTGATGGGACTTGTAATGGCTTACTTGTGCAAAATGCTTTTTTAGTAAGTTTAACTAAATGCTGCATGCACATCCATATGCAGAATGGCTCTATAATGTAGGATCCAAAGTTTATGCACAAATTGCAGGTTCAGACAGAGCTATTACGTAATACAAAGATTCTGAGCAGTTCACAGACCCTCAGAGCAGCTTTTCTGTTTCCAAATGCTATCTAAGAAGCAGTAAATACTGATTTATTTTGGGAACAGAAACATAGGGACATTTTTTGCACTTACAAATGACACCAAATTAAACCAAGACACACATTGCTACTTAATTAATGGATTTCAAGGCCACCTCATTCCAAAGAAGTCCACATAATTATTACAGTGTCATGTCTTGATAGTGCATTGTTAAGCTATATTGCATTGCTGTATATTAACATAATATCATTAGGAAATCATGCAGCAAAATATGAAGACACTGCTCTGTGGTTCCATGGCTTTTGGCAACAAGAAGCAAGCTGTCTCCTCTCTCACTGACATCTACGCTCTATCATGAAATTGTAGTGACAAGTACATCTCCTTTTTCTCATTATTTCCCCTCATTTTCTGGCTGCTTGCTCAAACAAGGAAGGTTCCAGGCAGCTCCTAGTCCTATGTGTAAAAGTAAGCATTCTTTCCAGTTCTGTGACTAAGGCTTTATTAATCCTGCCTGTCACGTCAGTGAGATAATATCAATTTACAGAAAAAAACCCCAACCCACCCAAAAATGTAGGGATAGTTGAGAATGATCCCTCATTTGTTATTCTGAGCTGGTTAATGGGGTTAGGGATTGCAGAAGGTGCTGGGCAGAGAGACCTGACCACTGCCTCACCCAAGAGGTGAGAAATTGGCTCCTTCAAACTTCTTCATATTGTGCCACCAGTGTACGCCTGCTCTGAGCTAGAGAAACTGCCTCCCAGAAAACAGAAAACAGATTGGTCCCCACCCTTTTCTGGTAGGACAAACCACTTTGTTTTCATCTCATGAAAAACCAGAGCTGAGTGAAGAGCCTTAGGGTGCAACCGTAAAGGCAGAGAAGCTCACAGCTGCGTAAGACACATGCAACTCCTTCCTTAACTCCTACGAGCCTCTCTGCACGCCTCAGCAAAGGCAGAGTTTGCAGAGGTGCTGCTATCCCAGCCAGGAGTGCCCACTGCAGGCACCCTGAGCAAAGCCAGCCCGACTCTGCAAAGAGACGGGCTCAAGCCCGGAGAGCAGCGTAGCGGTCTAAGCATCATCTATTTGCCTGTTTGCATTGACAGTGATGGCTTCTGTGTCTTCTCTATTACTGGAAGCATGAGCCCAAGTACTTTCTATGCGCTATTATGCTTGTACTAACATACAGACCTAGGGATTAAAACATCATGTAATTGCCATTCAGTGTTGCTAGATGACAATGTTGCTTTCTTCCCTTGAATAATCCCAAAGAAATTCCCATAGTCTTGTATGTTCTCTATCCGTCTGACATTCAGTTTCTTGCCTATGTCCTGTTACTGCAATATTGCTGGATCTGGTGCCAGCCAGGACTCTACAAACCATTCATTTTTGCCACTTTGCACAGCCTAGTATCATATGCATCCAAACTCTAAATCAGTGCCTGCTTCCTGATTGAGCTCCAGTTTTTCTTTAGTTGCTCTCCCCTGCAGGCTTTGACACGATGGTGTACTTGCCAGTCTTTCTATGACCCCACTTTTCATCACCAGGTTTTACTCCACAGGACCCGCTGGCCTTCCACTGCATTGAATTCAGCTTCTCTATTCACACCTTGGCATTTACTTTCACACAAGTATTCTGCTCTGCAGCTTCATCTGCCTCTTGTGCTCCTTGATGAATTCTCTTGGTGGCTGCCTGATTGCCACTATGCATGTGAACATTCACCAGCTTTGCATTTAAACTGCAGTCCCTGACACAGTTGGTGAATGCTTTCTAAACTTCCTCTTTCAAGGTCCTGTTCTCTCTTTTAGGCATCACTAATTAGCTCATATTATAAGATACAATATTGTTAGATTATTTTGCAAGATAATATTTGCAATAAGATTTTGAAAAAAATGAATTTTGTGAAAGAATAATCTACTGTTTCTTCATACTTTTGATTATATCTGTTGGAAGTTTAACTTTCCACTTTCCATTCCTACTATTTGGGTGGGTGACCTCAGCTGCTGGTGACACTAATAATCCTCCTGGAGAACACAGCAGGCCTTTCTCCATCACAGCTGGTAGTGGGGCTTAGTTTGTCTTCCTTCTTTATTTAGCCCTGGAGACAGGTTGTATTTTTGCTATTGTGATCTAAGGAATAAGGTACTAAACACGTTCTCATTTCCTCTTCATCTGCTCAGGGGAATGGGGATCTAAGAGGATGTTCTGATTTTTTTTGTTCCCTGCTTTAATACATTTTGGGACGTCTGCGTGCCACATCTTTTCTTTCTGATGGCACATCCCTGCCTGATCCACCTTTCTGTGGCACCAGGCATGCAAATACAGCCACACACAGGCATTACATAGGGAGAGCCCAAACACTACAGCATTTGCATCTTAATCCTTTTTCCAGCTCTGCTACTCACTGTCACTAAGCCTTACCCAAGATGAGATGTCTCCAACAGCCAGGTTTTTAAGAGGCATGTGGGCACCTATTAATAAAAACAGGCTCCTTGCAGAGTTTTCTCAGGGAGGCATTAAGAGGTACTTAACTGCCTGATTCCCATGGATTTTATTGCAATCTAAGTAATGAGAGTCACTTCTGAAAATGCCATTTGGTGCCCCTCTGTATCCTGATAAGCCTCTAATGCCTTTAAATGTTTGGCCATTGAGTTTCTAGAAGTGACCTGCTGGGTAATCATACTGTAGCACACCTCCTGATTAGGAGGCCATTTACTCTAAAGGTGGTGTGCCGTTTTCTGAGCTAGATGTTGCCAACTCTTATCCCATTTTTTAGGCCACTAAACAGCCAAATCCAACTTCTTCATGCTCCCACGCCAATCTGACATCCTCCGAGTATCACTTACCACTGCTGATGTTTTCAGCTCAACAGCAAGAGCTCTTCTCTTCCAAGGGACAATACAGACTCATGTGCCAGCTAGCAGGGAAAAGTGGCTGCACGAAGGCACACTGAAGACCACCTCTGGATACCTCTGCACTAATTTGTGCTTCTTTGTGCCCATTAGTAGCACAGCAAAGTCACCTGTACTGTGGAAGGCTAAATCTTGAGTAAAACTCCCAGACTACACACATGGGCACAATGATGTTGTGTGACAGATATCTTGCTCCCAGCTCATGCTGTGCTACTTGTTTTTACCACCAGCTACTCTGTAGTAGTAGGTGATTATGCACCAATGGGCTGGATAATAATATAAAAGGACCTTGTGTCTGCAAACATAACAGCCTGCTTATGACCACTGAAACATACCCCTGCCCCACTAACTCAAGCTAATGCCTTATAGAAACTCGTAACTCATGCCTTGAGTCCTCCTTAAAAATTGCCTGTGTCTTTCTCCCAGTCTCTGTGTTGAGTGTTACAAGGAGACTTCACGTGAGGGCCAAGAATGAAAAATGGCTCTGCACAAAGGTATCTTGGGGCTTGGCTATACTTGATCTAGTCCTAGTGGCAGTGTGGTCATCTGGAGCAAAACAGCAGCAGAACACGAGGTCTCTGCTCTTGGTCCCCACACAGCATTTCCAACACCTTTTTTAGGTCCTTAAGCAAGTCCCAGCACCAGGCACCAGTCAGGTGCCATGCAAAATGAAGAGCGCCAAAGCTAGCTGACAAAAATGAACTTTTCAGATGACTGTCCAGCCTGAGGGTCAACGTTTCCTAGTGAGAACAAACAGTCCAACTTCCTGAGAAGTCACCGCAACATGTCTAAGCTCAGATGGATCTCATTCCTCCTCCAATTGTTAAATATTATTTGCAAGAGAACTACAGGACCATCAAAACAAATTGCACTCTAATATACGTAATGATATATTTCTGTTACAGTTTATAGCATATACTCCTGGGCAAATAATACACTACTGAGACGTTGCTGCCTCTTGTGTCAGCTCTGACATACATTTAAAAGCAACCAGCCTGACAAAACATTACTGAGAAGCCCACAGAGACCAGGAAATTAAAGGTAATAACCACTCATCTGGGCTGAAACTTCACCTCAAGTTCTTCCCCTTTTCTCTCTTCCCATCCACACATCTATGAAAGCATAAGAATTAGTGGTCTGGACTTCCAGCATAAACTAGCTTTTCCTCTCCCTTGTAGATTTTTACCAGTACTTTAAGGCCACGTTTGTGGTTTAATTTGAAAAGATGTGGTGCGTGTAGCGATTAGTGAAGTGCCTTGCAAAAGCATGGGACTCAGTCTTGGAGGGGAATAGAAGTCATGAAGACAGTGATAAAACTAGGAACAGAGTACAATGATATTGCAGGTTGCAGCAGCCTTCACAGAAAAATAATTGCTGCTACTATCATATGAATGTTCTTATCATCCAGAAAATCACTAACCAGAAATCTCTATTTTGACTTCAAAGCAAATCCAGCACTGTCTCACCACAGGGCACTTATCACATTCATTAATTCTCAGGAAAATTTCTTTTAATGTCTTGAATGCATATTTACAGCTTACTTTAAATTTCTCTTTAATATTACTTTAAAATAAGAGAAAAACACTCAAACATTCAACTCACATAGGTTGACATACTGTCCTCTGGAAATATCACAAAAAATAAGCTAATGGTCCTTAAGATTCCTGTGACTCGTTTCTCTAATTCGCTGACTCCATAAAACAATGACTGTGGCAATCACTCCAGGCCTTAATGTTCCTAGAAATAATGTATTAGCACTTAATGCATAGTAGTGCCACCAATTATTGATGAAAAGTGTTACACGCAAGATCAAGTAGCCTCATCAAATGCTAATTAGCAAAGTGGGAGCTGAATTGGACTTGCCAATTCTAGAGTAAGACTTTTTCTTCTATAATAGTATGTGTGTAAAAACCAAACAAATGCGCATGATAACAGCTGCAGCTGCATAAATAGCTGCATAAATACCCAGTTCCTTCCTGCAAAAACTGGAGCTAAATTTGTAATTTATATGATTTAACATTTACTGAGGGGTTCTTACAATCTGTAAGTATCTATGTCTGTGGATGAAGGTGAGGTAGAATATTATGCCAGCCTGTTCTAGCACCATGTTGGCCCTGATTATTTTCTGGCTCACAGTAGGCAAAAAACTCTAGACCATGTCTTCTGTGAATAGGTCATGGAGATATGCAGAGAGCTGGAGAAGTCACATAAATTATTTCCTGAGCTTCCATTTCCATTGTCCTGTGGTCTAAGGATGGCTGCAAGTTGGAAGAAAAAACCAAATATTTTTTGTTACTTTCTTCCAAATGTTCATCTGACACTACCATCCATAAAAGCAATGTTTATTCTGGTTTGCAGCTTCTCAGTTCCCTCAAATGAGGACTAATTAAGCATCATGTGGATGAGCATCATGAGAATTATATTTTATTCAGCCTTGTTTCTCTCTCACACTAACCCTTTCAGCACTGAGCACCACTGTCCAGCTCTCCACGATGAGGTTTTAAATGATTTTATAGTAAATAGTTTCTTGCAATTCTGGGATCAAAGAACATGAAAAATCAAATGCATAGAGACAGGAAAGCTTAAAGTGAAAGCTTGACCTCTAAAAGATGTTAATTTAATCCCATGTTGATAATTATTCTTTTGATAACTGCACAACAAACTCATTGGGATCCTGTGCAATGCCTCCTGCAGGAAGTCCCCCTCCAGGGAAACAAATAAACAAAACCCCCAAACAAAAAAGAAAAAATACACACTGTAGTAATTTCTGTTCAAATGTCATGCGCGTACACATACCATGTGCCGGATGGACAGGATTTTGTGGTATAGTGTAAATACCAAGAGAGTGCCTTGCTTGCTCTTGAGGCTTCTGAATCAGTAGTTGACTGGCAGATAGCGTAAAGCCTCAGGATTAGCCCTGTGCAAAAATGATTTCAGTGGCAAAATGTTTTTGGGTTACTACCCTGAGGAGCATCTGGAAAAAAATATTTTGTTTTTCTTTTACAGGCAACAGGATTTCATGCACAATTGAATAAACCTTCTAAAGCACAACCTTCTCTTCCTAGATCCTGTAAAAAATTAGGTTTTGTGGTTCTTGAAAAATCTTTCAAAATTTTTATGTGATGAGGAAAATTACAGGATAAAGAGAAGACCCGGTCTCTAAACTGGTAGTTTCTGAAAGGTAATTTTGCTTTGACCTGGATTCTCAGTATCTTATGTAATCAGTCAATAGATTGAGTCAGCTCATGTGTCTCATTTGCAACAGTTTTGACAAATAATGTAATATATCCCAATATGCACAGAGTATATTCAAAGACCTATTGGTAGCTAAAAAAATGCAGCTTACATGCCTGCCCAAAACTCTCTGCTTAAAAAAACTTAACTCCTTCCCACCTACAAAACCCCCAACAAGAGTTCTTTATAGAATTATTTAAATAGAGATGCAACAAATAGGCAACGTTCAGAACCAGTTCTAAATAATTTAGAGTAGAACTGGGAATGTACAAAGATCATGGAGTAGTTTAGGTTGGACTTCAGCAAAGTCTCTTATGCTGTTTTCATGACATATTTTGATCTAAATGACAGAAACCCAGGTCGGACTAATATTACTTCTCTTTTTACAATTTTGACCAGTGTGATCTCCTGAGTTGCCCTTAGTTTCAGCTGTCTCACTCTCATTAATGGATGTCCAGTCAGTCGTCAATCACAGCCAGCAGCAAAGCAGGTTGAACAGAATTTGGACTCCAGGCCAAAGCTGAAAAATACCTGAATTTATCTTATTTTCTCAGAGCCTGTTTTGCACTTGAAAATTCAAGGTTCATTTTTAGTCTCTGGGTTTTATGTATAATCTGTATGCTTCTCATGGTCAGCACATTTAGGTTATCAGCCAACGCTCAACCAGGGTTCTGCTATTACATTTTCTCAGCTAAAATTCAGCATTTCTAAATAACTGATAAGGAGTCACACTTCCAAATGATTTATATAGCAAGATACTTCAAGGAACAATTTTAATTTCAAATACTGTCACTGTTTGGGACTGGGAGCGTGCAAGACATTGTTCTCAGCTTTTCCTGAACATGTGGCTTCTGGTTAGGAGCCTATACTAACACTTGCAGACAGAAATGGACTTCTTGTGCATGGTGATGAATTGTTCAAAACACACATAGAAGTTCCTTCTGTGGGGAGGATCCTTTCTTCCTCACTCAACTGTTATCCTGGTGTGCACAAAGCCACACTTCATTATTCATGAGATGTATTTTCTGTCAAAAACCAGGGGATTTGGAGCAGTACTGACCTATGACCTTTCCAAATAGCAGGGAAGAATAATTCATAAGGGGTGAAAATGGAAGCAAGATGAGCCATCTGAGGCCTAGGCACAATTACTGTCCAGAGGGACATTCCCCGCTCCCCAGGGAGTCTCAGTTACGAACTGCTTCTCTGCACCCGTAACCTAATTCAGCTTCAGCTCCATCACAGGCCTGCAGCACTACTTACATCGTCAATAAAAATCCATTTCGTCAGCACGATAGGACATTCTACATGATGGACAGACACTATTACGTTTTAGATGGAGGTCTTATGTTTAATGAGTGATGCTCAGCATGCAACAAAAAGCATACAAGAAGTAAACTTGGCTGCAAGCAAAATGAAGATCCCCGCATTGCATCTTTGAAAATAAATGCTTTGTATTCTGGCTGTTGTGGTCTTTCAGTTACTATTTTATTCAGCTGAGGTGTCCTCAAGTTGGTTCTCCTACCTTTGAGCCTCCCTAGGTTTGCGGTCAATGAAGATATTTTTTAGACCATCACTCATTTCAAAATGCATCTTGGCTTTTGAAATGAACAACAGCTGAGTTGATTCTGCTTAAAGAACAATGAACATATTATAGAAGGCCTGTAGTCTTCAATTATTAAATTCATGATATGCAGAAGTGCTTTCAAAACATGTGATTTCATACTCTGGTCTGCATGTCAGTGCTCAATATGCATAAATCTGTGCCCTCCTGGAGAAGCAGGAGGCTTATAATAGTCTAACAACTCATAAAAGCAAAAAACATGTCAGCTCAGCATGGAAGTCTGGTTTCAATCCACAAAAATTGACAAAAGCCACAGAAATATAGTACCATGCAGGAAATAACTTCTAAGGGGTGGAATATATTCTGAAACATCTAAAATTTGCACCTAGATTTTAAGTTCCTACAGTAAGAAGCCCTCAGTGTGTCTGTTTCTTCTCATGTCAGCAGAGAGAAAGCAGGTGCCCCAGATGTGGGCGCCTCAGGTCTACAAGGAAAATGAATGCTTGTTTTAAGACGACTGTTTCGCTGAGCACCAGCGGTTGCCTGAGGTAGGGGACTGGATGCCATTCAAGAACTCCTGTAATTGAATTCTGCTGTTCAAAGGACAGGCTATAAGAAAACTGTGTCGAACTTTTTAAAGAACCCCCCTGCAAGCTAAAAACCAATCCTGGTATGTACCAGAGAAGCTCATACCTACTAAACTGAACAAAATTCCTCTACTTCTTTTTATGAGGAGATCCGTTAAATAAACAATGATGAAGTGCTTTGAAATTTCAAGGACATGATGTAAAGACACAATAAACCAAATGCAGATTCTAATCTTAAAAGATTAAGGCATAAATTTGCTAGATAGCACTGAAACTGTAAATTTGTTGTTTCCCCTATAAGAAATATGCTTTGGCTGAATTTGCTGCTGCAAACTAGCAGAGGCCTGAGGTGGTTACAGAAAGAACCACTCATGGGCTGTGATGACAACTTGCAGGGCAGAGAGGTTCCCCTTCAAGCGACAAAAAAAAAGGTAGGACACCTTCCTGCAGCAGAACTCACTGGTAAGTTTGGCAGCTACACAGAACAGCCTTCCTACCAACCTGCCCATGCTCTCAGCAATGCCCCTGAGCACTTCCGAAGCGGCAGTAAAGTCAGTTTGCAGGTTGTCAAGACATCACGCCCCAAACAAGATGTACAGGACATTTACTGTAGTAATGCCAAACACATTTTTGAACAAAATGATCCAAAGACAAGATTCCCACTGCCCTGAACACCTTGATGTAAGAGCTCAGTGGCCCTTTGTTTATGCTACTTTGACTGGCATTCAGCCACATGAATAAAAGAAAAATGCTGAACTGTTTTTCTGTCTAAGGCTGCAGCATCATTAATTGTTTCAGAGCCATGTCAGGTCTTAGCAGATGGCAGAGAAGGAACTGAATTTCTGACATTTTTAATTAAAATGTAACCCTTATTACTATGGGATTAATAGATATATAAATATAGCTGCACAATTTTAATGTACATTTTGTAAGAGGCAAATTCTGGACTCTTTGTAGACCTAACTAAGAAGGCTGAAAGCAGTTAAATTTATGTTGGTAGCTCTTGTGATTTTGTTGCTACTCTTATATTAGTGAGACACTTTTCTGAAGGCTGCTCCTACAGTAAAGATAATATAGTGAGAATGTCACTATATTCTCCACTAAAAGCTCCACTTTTTTCCCCAACAGACCCACATTCCTGGCAAAATTTGCAAACAAAAATGTTTACATCCCTCGAATCAGAAAGCAAATAGTAAGGCCCCCAAAAGCAAAGATATGTATTCATACATGCAAATGCCACACTTGGCGTGACTGGGTTCTTGTGGCTGCGATAACACTTTTTGACAGAAGTAAACCTCTTTTCACGAAGGTTGAACTGAATCATCAAGACTCTTTTTCCCCTACCTGGATTACGGCCAAGACAGTTTCGGCCAGCAGTGACATGTGCTCAGCTGCCTTGCCTGCAAACCTGCTCTATGCCCCAAGGCAGAAGAACCACATCCCAAACCTGTTCCCACCATGGGCACACTGGAGAGGCTTCATTATACCCCAGCCCTAGCTGTGCTTCTGACCGTGACGCTGATTACATGTCTTCCCATCTGCTGCAAAGGACCCAACCAACCTTCCTGCAGGCTGGATTTCGATAACCATAACTTGTTACAGGGAACACGGGGCCCTGCTTGTCCCCTACCACATGTGCCCACAATGGTTTGTGAAATGAGTGGGGGTTTGCACACCAGTTGTTCTGTTAAAATGGGGGAGAATAGTCAAGGCACTTTCTGCTTCATGGTCTAATTTTTGTGGTTTACTAGCTTAGAATGAGTCTTCGCATGACTTTAGCAAAGGGTGTGCATGGTTTTTCCCTTCACTAGCACAAGAACAGAAAAGCCACAGTCTGTCACATCTCTGTAAAGTCCAAATGTGTCACTCTGAGTGCCAAAAACCTGTGTGTCATTTACTTGATGAGCTTGGGACCCTCACTCATGTCTTGTGCTTGTGCTGCTTCACAGATGTCCCAGTGCATCTTGGCACATGTGCTGCTTTGTGCAGGGGCTGTATCCTCACCTTCACCCTCCTGCTGAGGACTGAAAGGAAGGGAAAGACCTCACAGCACAGAGATCCTGCCTGGAAAAGGCATGTGGAAGAAAATGAGCTAAATCACAGTTGGACTGAGCTACCTCTCCAGCTCCTACATGTGGATGGGCAGTGGAAGCTGAGGCAGGAGCAGAGGATGCAGGCACCCTCTATAGTCTTCCCCTATGCTCTTGCAAACTTGCACTACAGGGGCTTGGGGGCTCATGGCATGGGTAGCGGTACAGCACAGGCGTCGAGAGTGACCCCACAGTCTGGTGCAGCACACTGGCCCCACACAGGAGACCCACCAGC
>NW_010553043.1:0-1353 GCF_000687285.1 Phaethon lepturus | reverse complement strand
ATTCCTGCCCAAGGCAGTCCTTGCAGTTTGCTGCTTGCCCTCCTTCCCACACTGCCCTTTCCCAGCCGTCTACATGCATATGAGTGCAGGCAGCAGCTGCATGGATCGCTTCCTGCTCCAAGCCACCGCAGGGGTGGGAAGTCATCCATGTTTGTCCCAGTATGGTGACATGGGTGTGAGGGGCAGAAAGGCATGGCCAGGGAGAGGAAAAGGGCAAGGGTGGATTTTTTCAGCAGAGAAACGATGGGTGGGAAGACCCTGCCATGCTTAGGTTATCTCAGTGCTAGCAAGCACCGCAGACCATGAGGAGCCGGTCTGTAGAGGGAATCCATGGCTGCTAACAGCAAGTGTGTAGATGACTAAGCAGGAAGGCCAAGGCAGAAGAGGTTTGGGACTATTACTATTCTCCATTCTCTTCTATGCCTTCAAACTGCAAATTTCCATTTGGATTCCCTTATCCACAGAAACAGCGGGCATTTACAAGGACTTTCAGTGCATCGCTGGTGAGCTTGGCTCCTGTTTCTGTTCTGCCAGACCCCTAGAAGCACTTTGGGGGGACCTGCAGATATGTCCAAGAGGCTGAGCCTCCCCCCGCTCCTTTGAGATGGGGAAGGACAAGGGGCTGCACCCTCATTATGTCTGATGGATTAAAACCTCCTTGGGTGTTTCTGAACAGCAGCTACTTGCCAGGTAGAACACTTGTCAAAGTATGGCACATTTGCTTATTCTACAGTGATCTGTAGGAAAATAATTACTCCAGAAATCTTTTTTATCCCTGATGAATTTCATACTGACATTGCTACCCTGCAGGGTAGCAAATACACTCAGGGTAACAGGATCACTCAGAATTATTCTTTCCTAGGACAGAAAGTGATGCAACATAAGCTGCATTACTTCACCCTTCAAAAAATTGGAGGATTACTTATTTTTAAACGTGTTCCATTATGGCGAATCAAATTTGCCTCCTCACACCTGCCCGCTCATTAACGCAAGGGTGGGAATGACAGATGCCAAGTACCATCACATCGGGATGACAGCGCCATGCAACTGCTTTGTGCAAGGGTCGGCCATTTTGAAGGAGGCGAGGCAACATCGAGCCAGGCCTTCCGGGCTGTGCGCCGTCCACCAAGGGCGCCCCAAAGTCACCCCCACCCCTCCTTTACCTGGGCCGGGGCGCTGGAGGAGAGGTGGGTCAGCTCTCCGATCCTGGCGGCCGCCCGCGGGTCGCTGGAGCTGATGAGGACGGGGGCACTGATCTCCATGGAGTGCCGGTTGCTGGCGGCCTGGGAGGACTTGTGCGTCATGCTGAGGGCGGTGAAGGAGTGGCGCTTCTTGGCGTTCTTCTTGCCCTCT
>NW_010553042.1:0-1581 GCF_000687285.1 Phaethon lepturus | reverse complement strand
TGCCGAGCGTAATGCCCTGCACTTATCTGTATTAAACGCGCCGTCCCGAGCCGGCCGGAGGGGAGGGAGGTTGCAGCAGTAAGGAGGGGGGCAGGGGTACCGGGCGGCCACTAAAACACCCCACAATACTGTTCGTGTCGCCAGTTTCGAAGCGGAACGTTCCCGTAATACCCAGCTCGCCCCCTCCGGGATCAGAACGTGGGTTTAATGTCTTTTCCTCTGGCTCAGACACCGTTTTAGTCAAACCTCCTGTTTTTCAGCTGTAAATAAGAGACGCGTTTCTAAAAACCTCCAGTAGATGTTTTCTGCTCAGAAAAGCATTAGGTTCCCGTGATGAATCAGTACACTTCGCACAGTTTGCTTTCTTTAAGGTTTTTTTTAAATCTCTGAAGCAGTTTCCTATCAGGATATACATTTCAGTTAAATCTGTGTGCTGGTCGACAGCGTTACACAAGGGAAGCCTGTCCTGATCTCCCTCACAGTATATTTTTGCCTCATTCCAAACTACAGGAACACAGGATGCAAAATCTGACCCAGCGATTCTCCGGCAATTCTAAAGCTCATTTAAAATTCATCCGCTTTTAAAATGACCTTAAAATCCACCCTAGCTTTTCAGATTCCACACTAGCCTCTTAGGCAGCGTTCCCCAATTTTTTTCAGCTACGTACACTGACATCTAAAATCTGTTTGCGTACACAGAAAGAGCTCATCTCAGGCAGGACAAACCGGCAGCAATGAATAACCCGGGAGGTCTTATAGAGAGGTTTTTAAGCAGAAAAACACAAGCCTTCCGCAGGTACAGATGGAGCTGGAAAATATCTGTAAGTGATATCTAAGTAAACATATAGGTTTCATCCCATAGGAGCACAGTAATTTTTGAATGCACGATCCAATTAGCGAGAGTCTAAACGATAGCCTTTAAGCTGATGGCACTCCTGCTCCGTGCTGTCTTCTACTTACCGTAACCGAAACCCCGTCAGGGCAGGAGTCATTAGGGTGCTTAATTGGTTTTAGGTGGTTCACCCTGCTCTGCCAGCATTTAAATGGAGTGACTTATGAACAGCACGACCAGGGAGAGCCTTGACTCCAAAAAAATCCCGTGCGGCAGGCCTGAATTTCACTTTCTTGGGATAAGCCGGAAAGGGAGCTCGCGGGATGAGGAGCAGCCCTCCCTCCGGCCGGTCCGCGACTCGCAGCAGGCAGGCGCGACCTGGGGAAGGAAGAACAGGTTCAAAGCGATGTTTAAAAAACGCTATCTGCATCGCGTTTCATTTCGTTTCCAAAACTATTCCTTGTCCCGTGCGGCAGGCCTGAATTTCACTTTCTTGGGATAAGCCGGAAAGGGAGCTCGCGGGATGAGGAGCAGCCCTCCCTCCGGCCGGTCCGCGACTCGCAGCAGGCAGGCGCGACCTGGGGAAGGAAGAACAGGTTCAAAGCGATGTTTAAAAAACGCTATCTGCATCGCGTTTCATTTCGTTTCCAAAACTATTCCTTGGGTCCCTCCTCGGCGCTCTGGTTCCCCAGCCATGCCGGCTCTGCAAGTTGTCCTCCTCTGCAGGTCAACCAACACCAACAACCCTC
>NW_010553041.1:0-10433 GCF_000687285.1 Phaethon lepturus | reverse complement strand
CCCGCGGGACCGTCCTGAGCAGGAGGGTTTGTTGTTATCCCGGAGTCTCGCCGCATAAGGAGGCGGCGTGCGTAACGGTCCGTGCCCCTTGCAGCTGCGCTGTCTCTGGGGCTCATGTCTACAAGCGGGTGGACCCTGACACAGACCTGCGGAAAGGGGGGAAAGAAGGGGATGCGAGGGCACAAAACCCCTGTGAAAATACACGCATACCGTGGGGAAAGCACGACTGCCTTTGCGTATAGCCCTCCCCTTCTTAATACATTGCAGGCAGCTGAGTGGAAATCTTCAGTAATGGTGCTTATGGAGGCCTGCTGCTGCACTTTCAGCTGAGATTCACCAGTTCTTTTCAGTTTCCTGCTCTCCAGCTAATGCTTGCGATGCAAAACCCAAGCTGCTACCTCAGGCTTTGCCTTGGGACCTTCCTGGCTTCATTTGTGCTTTAAAGTAGCATGTGCCTGTTTAGCCAGAGCTTTGCCTTTGTCTAGCTTAGCTTTTGCCTCTATGATTATTTATAAAATATGGTGATTGGAATAATATGCAAAGAAACTGAACTATTGTCTGAGATTTCCGAGTGATTTTGTAATCAGTAATGAATGTTCAGGCTTACAAAAACTGGATTTTGCCCTGCAGTTCAAAGGCATGGCTCATGAGTGTGGACTCTCTTAAGCGTCTTTTTCTCTTACGATTTGAGGCAAGGAATTCAGTAAAGGATGAAAGCCAATTGGGATAAAAGGAGGGTACTAGTAGGGTTGCCTTCTGTAAGCTCTGCAGTAAGGAACTTACCTATTGAATCCTATTACAGTCCAATTACTGTATTATAAATTGAATTGAGGCCATTTTTTGCCGTTCTTGTTGCATTGGGCATTTTTTACTGTAATTGGACTTTCTGTGTACTTTAGTAGTGTGAGTGTTGGGAAAATTGAGTCTGGGGCCAGTTTGTCTTGTCTGACTGAAGCTACATATGCAGACTTGGAAGTCAGTGATTCAGATGCTGCATCATAGCTCACAGTATTAAAGCACAGCATATGCAAATATGCAAAGAAGGATAACATCTGGATGTCATAGTATTTCTCATCCTTAGTGTTTATAGCACTTCAGAAATGAGATCAACATCACTGGACTGACTGTATGGATGGGGAAGCTGCGATAGATACAGAGAAAGCAAGCTGTTATTGCAAGTAACCTGCTGGGTAGCCTTTTGGACTGAGGATTGGTGTTCAGGTCTTCTGTGTCTGCAGTCAGCCAGTCCTCTGCCATTACACCATGTTGTACGTCTTGAATAATCTGGAGCGCAAAAGACTATGATGCAGATATCCCTAGATAATGGAGACCTGAGTCTGTAAGTGTACGGTGTTACTAGACAAGCTGACCACTTGTAAAATGCACAGGGAAAAAAATGTAACAGAACTGCTTTCTCCAAAGCCCAGCCCTTTAGTCTTCTGGGGAATACAGGCTTAGAAACATACTGTCCAGTGAGGTGTCTTGTGCATTCAGATACAAAGTAAACTGGAATAAGTGGATAAAATTGATATTTATGCCCAGGAGGCAGTAAGCAAGCACAGCATGCAAATAAACACTAGGCAAATCAGTAGGTGTCCTGCTGGCAGCTATGCTGTCATTGGAAAAGGAAAATGTCCTGATCTGGATTCTTTCAGAAGCAGAGAGGAATTAAGAGCTTGCAGGCCGTGTGTATATACATCCAAACCAGTTCTTGCTGCACCTGCCAGCAGCTTAGAGGTTTCCACGTGGTTGTTCTTGCCCTGTCTAGTTTGCATGGTGCTTAACAGTGATGCTTCAGAAGAGTTTGTACAATGCCTTGTGTACCCCACAGCTGTATTTGTCAGCAGGCTAGCAATAACTGCCTGTGTGTGTAGGTACAACCACACAGATCCCTGCCGGGTGTGCTGACCGGGATGACTCCTGCCCTCGGAGGTGTAACTTTGACTGCAGAGTGTTCCTCCTGGTTTGTGCTCTGATCACTGGGCCTGAATTAAAGCAGCTCAAGTTACCACACGACCTATCCCTCTACTATTGCTTAGCTTCATACTTCCAGTGATTATAATATCAAGGTTCACAGAATTACGAAGGTGTCACAGCTGATCTAAGACAAATTGGATATGGTTCTTGGCTTCCCAGCCCTGTTTCATGACATCTAGGATTGAGAATTCCAGAAACGCTTTTAAAAATTTTTAGCTGTTTCAAGTACAAATTAAGTTTTCCTTCCTTTCTTATCCAAATGAAAACAGATTGTGGAAATGTCTGAGGAAAAAAAGCTCTGTACATGTATGTACTATATGGACAGTATAGCCTTCATTGTTGGGTTTTGTGTTTTTAAAAACACCCCAAGAATTCCTGTTGTATTTTAAAATCTTAGTGTATTGGCTGTATACCAGCAACTTCTAATCAAATGATGACTCTTTGAACTTGGATGTATCTCCTTTGCTCTTGGCTTTGGCTTCATGAGAGGGAGCAAGGAGAAGTAAGGAATGGGATAATCCTCAGATTTCATGTAAGACATTTCTCCTCTATACTGTTTTTAAAGACCATCTGATTCCTTCTTATATGTTGCAAATTGTCAATTTGTGTGCACCATATTTGTTCAAGCAGACTTTTCCAGTAGTGCATACTCTTCTTTTACAGTTCTTTATAAGCTCTTAAGAGTTTTCAGGCACAACAATAAGTCTGAATTGAATACTGAGGTATCTTATTCCGTTTGAAAGAGTAAGTAACAGAAAAGAGCTGGATTCCATCAGAAGGGGAGAAGCTAGTACTGATGTGTAGGAAGCTGTGAAAGTATAGGTAAGTAATGCAAAAATGACACATTAGGAGCACTGCAGCTTAAAGACCACCAATACACTACACAGGTTAGTTATCAACGTGGGCCTATCACCTGTGGAAGGATGGATATGCTTTAAAACTTATGTAAAAGATATATCTTTAAGGAGGCTGAAAAAAACCCTATTCTGGTTCCAGACTGATCTGTTTTCAAGTTCCCTTTCTTTATGAACAGAAGAGATTGCCATAGGGGTCAGAGCAGCTCCCGTCTTAAAGTAGCCACTGCTTTGTGGCTTGAAAGCCATACATCTCTGTCCCCTCTTTGTTTCTGAATTTTGTGATCTGTTTCCTGAAATGATGGCTATGAGCCAGGAAAACAGAGAAATGATATTTTCTTAGCCATATGGTGTTTGTGCAAAAATAACAGTATTCTGGAGGTTTTCCAAAGTATGCAAAGTGTATAACCAGAGCATATTGTCCTAAACTGTTTCTGTGGCTTTCAGACTTTTCTGATCTGTGGGAGTAGCATTCTGTACTGTGTCCTTGCACTAAATGGTTTGTCTTTACATTTGCAAAACATTTTACTGTTTATTTCCCATCTCTTAGCCAGATACTAGAAATTCCACAGCAGAATCAGGTAGGAACCTTGGTTATGGGTTGTGGTTCTTGGTTATGTGGAAGAAGGAGGTTGTCTCTCTTGCTGCCCGGTGGACGGATGTCTATTTGCAGCTGAGAGAACGTTTTCAGAGAGTATGATTTTCTCCTGAAAAGAAATGCCACTTTTTGCAGCATGAAGTTTACGTTCTTCTGTCCTAGTTTGTGGATTTGGAGCATTTCTACATTTTGTGTGTGGCAGCTTCTGCAGTTCTAAATTCTCTTGAGGAAATGAATGCATGTTGTAGCTCGGGCTGGATAGTCATTTAATTGTTTTACTGCACCAGCTAGCAGCTGATCTCACTAACTGCATTTGTGAAGGTATATTGCAGTTGCTTCAGAAGCTCTACTTCTGAAAGCTGACGCCTGCAGTGCCAAGGACACAGGTTTGCTCTTTTTAAAAAATTATAAAGCTGCACTGTGCTGGTTGATACGAGAAAACACTAAACCCACTCAACTAAAAGTACTGCCTTTAGTAAGTGAACACTGCTAGCTTGAAGAAAAGGGCCAGGAACGTGACCTTAGTTATTCAGACTGAAGTGATTCCCCTTTATATTGCTTACTGCAATTATTTTAGTAAATGTCTCTCAGTTTTAATGCAGGAAAAAGGCATTTGTATAGATGAGTGCTTATATTGTACTATATCAAACTCTTATTTTGGCCTCTGGCTGAAAGGCAGCATACTATATAACTTTTTGTGGCAAGGTGTAAGGTGCTTTAAAAGCAATAAAGCTTCAAACTTCATGTGTTTCCCATTTAGATTTTATGATTTCACTGAAATACAACTTGGCATTGGCAGGGAGCAGAGCTCTCTAAGAAGTGTTTATCTTCTTGTGATTCTTGTGAAACTCAGTAGTTTAAAAATTAAAATCTAATTATGATGGTGTTTCTGGGGGCAATTTAGAATAGTGCGGCTTGCTGAAGATTTCATGTAAAAAGTCAGTATGTCTCAAGTACACTCCGGTACTATACAGCTGTAATTCTGAGAGTAAAACAACTTCTAAACCCGTCTCCAGTTTTCCTTATCTCGAACACTTAAAAATATTCCTTTTTCTGGATGGGGTTTTCCTTGCCATCCCCAAGCAAAGTCCAGTTTTAATTTTACAAGTGAAAATACATTGCTTTGCAACTGTTGCACCCATATATAATTCTATGTTACGTAGGAATTTTTTAGCAATGTCCTCAAAATGCCTGGAGTTTGAAACCTGACATTTTTTTATATATGTATAATTTTTTTTTTTTTTTTTTTACTAATACATTCCTAGCTGGATCTGGGGCAGGAAATCAGCTGGATAACAGCAAAGAGACCAAGTGATCGCTGAGCAACTCTTACTTGGCACCTGGTAAAATCACTAGTAAAATCCAATTTAGCCTTGGCCTGTTTGGGATATGGCAACGTGCCCTTGCCCAGCCCAGCTCGGCAGGCGCGGGTGGCTACTGGGAGCCTCTGCACGAGGGCGATGGTCCTGGGAGTGCATCACTAAGTGTGGTCTTCCCGAGCAGAAAGCTGTTCCTTAGCCACAGAAGGAGACAGCTGTTGCGGAAGAAACCTGCGTGTGCTTCCTTTGGTTTATAGCACATTCACATTTTATGCTGACTCCCTTACGATACTTTCAGTTGAGTCAGATGAGAGATTTAGACTCAAGTTTCCGTGTCAAAGTCTGCTCTCTGTTCCCTACTGACAGTGCTGCTTTCACAGCTGCATTGGCCGAGTTTGTGAGTGTGGATCCTTGGCATCAGGCTTAGTGCATCTTTCTCGCTTCCTTTCATCTCTTCTGCCATCTGCCTGTGGTGAGCACCAGATTTTCTCTCCTGAAGCCTTTTAGTCTGCCCACAGTGACATACTCTCCATTTCTACTGGTCTTCCAGCATAGCTTTTCTGCCCTGTGTTTACTCTCTCAGATACGTTTTAAGGACTCTTAGTCCTACCTGTCAGCTCTGAAAACAAATGCTTTTGACAAGAAGACCATTATAGGTCTGTAGGAGGTACAGCAGAACATACGCTAGCCTGTTGGATAAAAGACCTGCTTGTGTGGAAAGGGAAGCTGGAAGGGTGGACAGGGTAAACTGAAAGAAGTGAGGAGGGGTGCTCTCCTGCCTGCAATCTTAGTGGGCATCTCAGCCTGGAGCACACAGGTTACTTGTGGGTCAGTTTGGTGGCTAGACAGCACTGCAATATATTTATAGGTGTGGAAGACTGTTACCAAAGAGTGTAGATTTCCAGCACAAGGTTTTCATTCTAGTTTGTTGGGGTTTTTTTTGTTTGGGGTTTTTTTGTTTGTTTGTTTTGAGGTCTTTTATTTTTTTCCTCCCCTTGTAACCTTCATTTCATCACTGGTTTCTCACAGAACAAAACAGTGGATGTTGGGAGAAGGCATAAATTAATGATGATGTTTTCATGATGTCCTGTTTTTGATGTTTGGGTCCATTTTAAAGTATCCATCTTCCATCTGTAAGCCTCGTACTAGGCAAAGCACAAGGCAGCAACCTCTTCATGGAAATCTGTACCCTAGTGCTGTATGATATCATGCGAGTTTTCTTGCCTGTTATCTTGGTATTAAATCACCCCTTCTTCTTCCTCCTTCCTACCCAGCAAATGAAAACCCTACAGAGTTTTTCACAAGAGATGTCACCTCTTACCTTTCAGCACTTTTCCTTTCTGAATGAAGCAATGCAAGAATATAGGCTTGTAGAAGCTATTGAGGAAAACGGTGGGGGGGGAAGTAGTTTGCAGGGAAAGGAAAGAATAATATCTCTCATTTGTATTTGTATAGCACCAAGTTCAATCTTGATTAAAGACTTTGAACATCACAACAGCATGCCAATTTTGGCTTCCTCTTTTAGCAAAGGATAGAGCGTGCGGAGGTTCTTGGCAGCATCCCCTGACAGAAAACACAACTGAAATCAACTCATATATTTTAAATTGGTCTGGAAATAATACAAAAATGTGAATAAGTAATGTAAATAACATAAAAGTAAAGTATTTTAAATAAGCTTGGTGTAACTTATTAGCAGTCTTGTTTTTCGTTTGTGCTGTTTCCTCCAAATCTGTCAGGCTTGCTTCATCTTAGATGCCAAATAACGGGAACCAGCTATCCTGTTTTTGTCTGTCACCTCTCTTTCCGCATCTGGCATGGATGATGCATTTTCTGCCAGTTGCTTGCTTAATACTAGTGTTGTGATGTGCACCAAAAAAAATTAGGACACTGGGAGTAGGATGGAGGGAGTAAGTTTGTATTGAAGCATTTTTAACAGCTCACTGTATAAATCTGATGATATAAATGATTGCCTCAGTGGGAATTGGAGAATATGGCAGGTTAAAAAGCTGTTTAGAAACCAAAACAAACTGCGCTGGCATAACAGGACAGATTTCAGGCATAAGATGCTTCCTGGCAACAGGCCAGAGTGTAATCCAGCCACGCAGTGCTGAGGACAGGCTAGGAGCCTTGACTTCTGAATCCTTACCGATTTCATCATTTCAGGCGAAGCACGCTGCTGAGCGTACTGACAGCGACGGTCCCCAGACAGCAGGCATGAGGGATGTGGACCATACTGCCATCCACCTCAATGTTCTCTCGTACTGGCTCCAGTATAAAGCAAACCTTGTTTTTTGCTCCACAGCTATTGCTGCAATGCAGCTTCTTGGAGAGAGAAGTAGGATTACACAATCAGAGTGTGCTGGTGGAGGTAGGAAAGCAGAGGTTGAGCTTGGCTCAAATGAACTCCATGCTCCTTGTTTGCAGTGCAGTTTTCCCAGGTAATGGAGTTACAGGGGTGAAAATCTTTGGTTTGTTCTGTGGTTTCTGCAGCGCGTATTGTAAGGGGCTGACGTAACTGCTGTAACGTGATGCTTCTGCCTTGGCTGTTGTGAAAAGCAGCTGAATTAAAACATAAAGAGGGCTGACTTGTGTTATTGAGAGGGGATAGAGGCAAATGGAATTAATGACAAGCAGTGCTGGGGGCTGGATTCATGATGTCATGGGGCCTTTGACTGGGAATAACTCTTGTGATCCCAGCAACCATCTGTTGTTGTGCTTTTTTACTTCCAATTATGAAATCCAAAATGCCAGTTAAGAGGTGCCTCTTAGCAGTAGATCAGTGACCACTTGCTTAAATTCTAATCAGTGATCTTTATTTTCCCTTGGCCAAGAAGGTGATAGGAAAATACCCTTTCTGGTGCAACCTGTAGGATTCCTGGTGTTAATTTATTCATAAAAATTGGACCATTAAATGATCATGAATGAGTTTAGAGTTTGTTCTTTTGCTCTCTGTAGATTTTGGTGTAGTGGGACTTGTTTGGTCAAAATGATAGGATGGATAATGAACATGGGTTCATGGGTAGGTGATGTTTCAAGAGTGAATCAAGTGTGATGGACCTCTTGTTCCTCACGCTGCTTGGTTATTTGCTTTCACTGCTGTAACTTGTTTTCTCTGAGCTAAACTCTTGACCACACTGGATGTTGTGAAGAGTTTGGTGGTGTCTCTTCTCCAAACTGGGAATTTCTCTGGTGTGGATGTGAGGCTGCGCCATGCAGGTGACAGGAGAGCTAGATAAAAGTGGAGTTATTCACAAAAGAGGCTAAGAAGATACTACTACCCTTGCAAACCCAAGGCTGGTTGGGTCACGCCATACCTCATTTTCTTCGCAGAAAATACACAGGGAAAATCATGTGCCAGAGTGATCTGATAAACGATAGGAAACAGCTCATGGGTCCAGTTTTATTGTTCTGAATGGAAGAGGGAAGAGAAAGGGACTGTTTATTACATCTGGTCAAAATCCATATGCAGCCTTGCATAACTGATCCTCAGCTCTGTTAAGCAAGCTTTGCAGGCTCGCAGCTGCATTCCTCTCATCTGTTGCGAAACTTCAACCTCTGATTATATTTCAGCTACTGTCACTAGTTAACAGCAAAAGGGAAAAGTGGAAGCTTGAGATAATACTGACACAGTGCTTCTAAAGCTAATAAAGCACATGATTTAGTAACTTCTGTGAAGAATTATCTGATTACTGATAAATCCTGCAGTTGTATCCATTTGGTGAAACCCTGATTTTATGAAGGAGAAGAAAAATTTGCTTTTTTTTTTTTTTTTTTCTGAGCTGCTATGATGGTGCTCTCTTGGGGCCTCTTGAGAAGGAGAGGTTAAGTACCACTGAAGGAGGGTGGAGGAGACAGCGCTCTGAAGGGAAGTCTTCCGCTGTCCAACTGTGCTAGCACTGCTTACTCTGATGAGCTATCCTTAGAAAGATAAATATTTCCCTGAACTGATTTTTGTTAAATGAATAAACAAGCTGTTTAACCTAACTACTAGCTCCTTATTCCATACTGACTGTAGTCATTCTGGAGTAACTTGAGGGAGCTGCTTAAAATTACACGAGCAATAGACTTACCTTGATCTCTCTTTGATACGGTAGTCATTCCTAGTGTTTATTAGTGCCTTATTATTGCCACATGGTTACAGAGACAGGCTCATCTGATGGGGCAAAAAGGGAGCATAGCTGCTGCCCCATGCCACTGGACAGCTTACATTAAGATGCCTCTCTCTGCCCTTGTTACAGCATTTTTGTGGTATTTGACAGAAAGCGCAATCTCCTACCTGTCGCACCACACTAAGGCTAGTGGTATTGCCAGATGATTTGTTACAGCCTGTATTTGCAAGATACTTCCTTGCAGCACCCATGGATGTTCCTCATGGGATATTTGCGGAGCTGTGGGACGTCCACTGGCTCTCTTGATTGCTGGAAATGAATAGAGCCAGCACAGAGCTGCTCTGAAACTGTTGGTGTGGGAGGTGAGGTGTGCGGCACCGACACCAGCTGGTGGTGGCATGGGGCGCTGGCTTCAGGTACTTCTCACAAGGTTACAGAACATGCTTGGAGTGTGGATGTAAGCAGATAATCTAGAAAATGTTCTCTCCCAAATCCTTAAAAATCAGTTGTTTTTTTAGCTTGTCTGTAATTCTAGTCCAATGGGCTTTGCTTTATGAAATGGAAATAGTGGGTATCCTCTGTGATTCCAGAGGCAGCTTACATAATATCCTGGGTTTGTGTCCCCACTCCCAACTTGGGCAGCCTCTCTGAGCATCATGTTTACATGAGGATTCCCTCAACAGTTTCTTGATTCCAGGTTACTCTTTTCTGACCCCAGCAACTAAGCTTGCTCAACTCGTAATAGAAACTTTTATAAAAATTTGCCCAGTACTAGCAGCCTTCCAAAACTGCCCAACACCTCTTAACTACTTAAATATGATGTACAGAATCTTCACATTCATGTGATTTATAGCTTGTATGTACCAGACTGAAAAAATAGCACTTGGTCTCTTATGCAGGTGTCAGTGTTATCGTGAGAGTAGAGGATGCGATATCGATGTACCTCTGTAAGGCTTTATCAGTGAGTTTAGCCATTTGCACACTTAGTAAGGTCTAATTTACCTCCTCAAATTAGCGTCCACGTATTTAATACTTGTGTGAAATGTTGTAATGCAGCAGCTTCATTATTTTTGTCAAATAGGCAATATATAAGGAATGAATAAGCACAGTTTATGCAGTAGCCATGAGGGGTTTTTTCCCTAGTGGGATTTTTATAACCTTCAGTAAGTCTTCCAGTTACCAGTTTTTCTACCTTGCTTTTAATTTAGTAGTGCTTTGGCTCATTCACAATTACAGTTTTGAAGAACAGAGGGGGCTGATCCCACTCTCACTGGGTTAGTGTAAGTTATACCAGTTGCTGATCTGTAAGTAATGCAGGTGCAGTTCAGGTGTGCCTTTGCACACATGCAACCTCTGGATTTTTTTTTTTATTTTTTTTTTTTAAGCTGAGCATCTGCCTACCAAAAGAAATCCCTGGATGTTAGTGGTATTGATTGCGGTGAATTCAACTCTGTTCATGAGGCTTTTGCTTCTTTCAAAGGAGAAAAACTACCTCTATACACTTAGTGTAATGTTATTGAATGTGCTAGGGTAGGAAGCAGTCTTCTGACTAGCCACAGGTCGTAAAATCACAGAA
>NW_010553040.1:1201-1787 GCF_000687285.1 Phaethon lepturus | reverse complement strand
TGGGGCCGTTCACGCCCCGCAGTCCCTTTCCCTGCCGCAGGCACCCCTGCTGGGTGTGGGGCCGTGGGGCCGTGTTTGGGGGTGCCCCACATCTGGCATTGGTGGTTCAGTGGTAGAATTCTCGCCTGCCACGCGGGAGGCCCGGGTTCGATTCCCGGCCAATGCAGCTTGTGCACCTTTTTGTACCCCAGTGTCCTCAGGGGGGACCTTGGGGGTTGCTGGAATGTCCTTGGGGGTCCCAGAGCTGCGCCCTTGGGCGCCCCAGTACCCTGGGCCCTGTGTGGGTGCTCAGGCTCCAAGGGTGGCAGTGAGGGCCCTGGGCTTGGTGGCATTTGCGGGGAGAGCGGGAGGTGCTCGCCTGGGTGACAGGGAGCGTCTGCTGGGGCGGGACACTGGCTCAGGAGCAGGGGGGTGCTGGCCCCTCTCAGGGGTGCCCAGGCCACAGAGCTGTGGGCAGCCCCACATCCTCCATGGGTGGCTCAGTGGGATGATTATTGGCCCCACGGATGATATTTGGGCCCATCACCACCAAGAGCCTGGGTTTGGTTCCTGGCCAATGCGGCCCCGATGTCCCACCCTTCGGCTC
>NW_010553040.1:704-1029 GCF_000687285.1 Phaethon lepturus | reverse complement strand
GAGGAGGGAGTGAGCTTTGCTCGGTCTTCTCGGCACAGTGTTAACTCTGAAGGCTAATGATGATGCCCCCTTGCTGCAGGTGATGTCCGAGGCAGCAGGACGAGGCGCTGCCATGGCTGGAGCCATCAGAGCTGTCTGTCGGGGTCCCACCTCGGGGCGTTCACGGCCAGCAGTGCCTTTCCCTGCTGCAGGCACCCCTGCTGGGTGTGGGGCCGTGGGGCCATGTTTGGGGGTGCCCCACATCTGGCATTGGTGGTTCAGTGGTAGAATTCTCGCCTGCCACGCGGGAGGACCGGGGTCGATTCCCGGCCAATTCAGGCTTTTC
>NW_010553040.1:0-386 GCF_000687285.1 Phaethon lepturus | reverse complement strand
CACGCATGATATTTGAGCCCAGCACCACCAAGATCCTGGGTTTGGTTCCTGGCCATTGCGGCCCCGATGTCCCTCCCTTCGGCTCGGCAACCCCTGGCCCCTCTGCCCGACTTGGGCCCCGTGAGGCCACCGTCAGCTTGGGGCTGTGTTTGGGTGCTGCTGTACCCCGGAGCAGCTGTGTTTGGGTGCTGGGTGTTCTTTTCCCATGGGTCGGGTTCTGCAGCACCTCAGAGGAGGGAGTGAGCTTTGCTCGGTCTTCTTGGCACAGTGTTAACTCTGAAGGCTAATGATGATGCCCCCTTGCTGCAGGTGATGTCCAAGGCAGCAGGACGAGGCGCTGCCATGGCTGGAGCCCTCAGAGCTGTCTGTCCGGGGCCCCGCCCCCG
>NW_010553039.1:0-26042 GCF_000687285.1 Phaethon lepturus | reverse complement strand
GCCCGGGGCAGAGCCGCTGCCCGGCCCTCGCCCGCCCGCCTCGGAGGGGGTGCGGGGCTACCCCGCTACGCGAGGCACATGGTGGTTTCTCGGCAGCATCTGAAACAGCAGCGTGATCATGTCATTGCTCTTCTGCTCGTACGCTCACAGCCGAGCACCCCTTCGCTGTTAAATGAGGCGATTCAGCA
Source organism: Phaethon lepturus (assembly GCF_000687285.1). Taxonomy (NCBI): domain Eukaryota; kingdom Metazoa; phylum Chordata; class Aves; order Phaethontiformes; family Phaethontidae; genus Phaethon; species Phaethon lepturus. Next base: position 25,854 of record NW_010553039.1, on the reverse strand, counting down.
GCACCCGAACGGGGTTCAGTAAATAGGTGTGTATCCGCGACGGAGGCTTTCGTCATTTTCAGCCTCTAGAGTAGCAGAGTTGTATAATTAAACGTTAATTTTATAATCTTAATTAAATCATTACATACTAACTCTTCGTTCGTTTACTTACATCCTGTAGCAGCTTTGGTTTTTTTAATAGGTTGATGTGACACTACAAAGACAGGAGCAATAGGAAACACAGAAGTAAAACAGCTCCTTAACGTTTAGGAGCAAGTTACAGCATCCATTTAAAGTGTAACGGTGGCTGTTGGCTTTGGCCCTACTTTTTGCTGTGCCACAGGCTTTGTTCCCCCGGGCGAGCTACTTAGTCTTGAGCTTAATCTGAAAACAACTGCGTTGTGATGGCGTCTTACAACTAAACTGAATTAACATGTGTAAAGTAATTTAACATATATGGGTAGAAAGCGGTATTAGGTTTATTGCATTCAGCTATTGCTCTTACATTATGTTGTGCTACAAGCACTTTACTAAATAATTTTAAAAGGCTCCTACTTTTCTATGCTGTTATTCTGGGATTGACAGATGAAGCTGGTGTTTGCTCCGCTTTATAAATGAAAGTGTAAATTTTGGTTTTAAGATGGTACCTTTATCTTCTGGTAATGCTTAGCTTGCTGAATTGTACACGTTAGGCAGTTACTTCTATTTCGGTATGGTAAAGTACTATTTACGTTGGTTCTTTCCAAAAATCAGTCAGTTCTGTAGCGTCTTTCACCCATGGTTCTGACAAATGTTCCCAAGAGCCGCACACAATAGGTAAAGAACTCTGTTTGCACAGCCATCGTACAAATAATTCTGTGCTGGATGTGGAAGGGGCTAAATGGTTCGTTGGTTGAATAGAAACAGGATTTCTGTGACATCTCAATGTTCGCTTGCTTTCCTGGGCATTTCTTGGGTAGGCGTGTTGGGTATAGGGGTAAGGAATGAAGGAGGGTATTGCATGGTGATTCCATTCTGTGCATCATTTTCAGGAGGATCGTGTGGATAAGAATGTGGAGGGGATTTTTTGGTAAGTTTGAACGTTGTACCAGTGTTCGGATTAGATCTGCACGGCGCCCGTGCCAAGACGCAGCGTGCAGCCAAAGCAGCCTCCGACTCGCTGGTGTGGGAGCGGCAGTGAGTGCTGTTTGGCCAGCCCAGAGGTGGAGCAGCGCCGCACGCCTCCGCGGCACGGCCCGCCACAGACCAGAAGGCATATGCCTGCTGGCAGGGATGCTCCGCTTCTCAGCCCGGGTGGGCCCACAGCAGGGGCACCGTGTTCTGGTGGACAGTTGTTTTAGGGCCAGGTGGCCGTAGAAAGAGGCTGTGCCTGCGCTGAGCCCTTCTGAAGTTCAGCATTTCTGGGGGCAGTGGCTGGGGAGTGCAGTAGGGGAAAACCATCAGAGATGTGGGAAGAGCCGTTGTTGATTGCCGTAGGGGAATGTGGTGGACCACGTGGGCTGGAGATGGATCTCTGGGAGAGGAGTGTTGCAGTAGGTATGTGGGTGAACAAAGAACTTTCAGGGCCTGGGTGATGGTGAACGTGGTGGTGCTGGAAAAGGGAGCAAGGGTGGGGTGGGCAGCGCTGCGGTAATAGGAGGATGCGTGGCGTACCGGTGATAGGTAAAACCTCACCAGGCTGCTCGTTGGAGCTGGGCGCTCGTGGCTTAGAACTGCATTGAGTGACAAAGATGCACTAATGAAGCAGCACAGCAGCACTGCGTAGCAGATGTAAAACAGAGAGCAAAGATGCCAGCTGCAATGAAAAATCAAGTAGCATTACTAAAATAAAAACTTACTGTAAATTCCTGCTTTCCTTTTTACCCTTGTATGTAGTAAAATCAGTGATGACTTCATTTTTCAGGTAAATGTCAGTGCCATATACAGCTAGTGTGGAGTTACGCACAGTAATTGAACTAAAAACCTGAGGAGGAGATGTGTTTAGAATGCATGCTTCATGGCCCGTGCAGAAGCACTTGCATATAAGCACATTGCAAATAGAAACCTGAATCGTACTGAGAGAGGACAGTTGTGCAAGATGTTGAGTACCTGAGCACCTTGAGCCACATATGTGAGCGTATGTTTAAGAGCGGATCAAACCCACAGGTGCGATTGTTTCTACTCTTTAAATTAAATGTATTTAAAGGCTCAGCCGAATCAGGACCAGAGTGCTCAGCTTTTGCCAGCTTGAGCCTTGAAAGGTTTGATACAGCAGTGAGAGGGATTTTCACTGGGACATCTGTTTTCAGCCCCTTAGCACAATTTAAAAATGTTATCCAATACTATCATAACTTTCTTTATTAATTGAAAGGGATGGAGATATACCAGCTGTAGCCTAAGCCAGCAGAGACTTGGGTGGCTAAGCAACAGAAAAGGCACCATATTGAGTGAGCCAAAATTCAGTCTCAAAGTCATTTATTTTAACCAGTGACAGTACGTTTAGACTCTAGTGTTTCGATTTGATTGATGGTTTAATATCATATATAATTTTTTTAATGAAGGGAACCCATTTAAATATGTTAACATTTGCACTAGTAGTCTCCCATGTACATAACTGCATTTAATCATTACTCTGATTGTTTTTGCGGTTGTGTAATTTGTATCAGCAAAATAACTATGTCAAAGCCATCTTATCTTAATGAAAAATAAGGTTACTTCTCTTTTATACGTACTTCTTACTGCACACGCATAAGGGCAGCAGCAGCCTCAGTCTGAAGTATATTGCTAATGTATAGCTATCGCTACATGAGTGCTGTCAATTAAGAAGTCAAAAAAATTAATGAGCTTAGTGTCTTTTCTAATTCTGCTTTGTTTAAAGCCTTGTTGTGATTCGTTGTCATGTGAATCAAGTAATTTAATTTTAAGACTTTTAATGTTAAAATACATCATCATTAGTGATGTATCTGAGGATTTCACGCTCTTAATAATGGTGCTAAATCAAATTGGGAATCTCCTCTTTAATCATCCAAGCTGTGCTATAGTTTACGCAAACGGTTGCGGGGATGGAGAGAAGTTTAGTTCCGCAAAGTAACAAGTATTGTGCAGGATTCATGTATGGAAACAAAAAGCGGCACTTGGGCTCGCAGCGCGAACTGCTAGAGGTGTCAGTGTTGGATGTGCACCCTCGGGCGAGGCAGCTGGTGTATGTATGCTTTTGTTTATCAGTTACTGGTTTATGTAGCCTTTAGGCCAGCACATGAAACAATCGTTCCTACAGGGTCAGCTGCTGGTCAGAAGCAAAGTAAGAAAAGACTTTGCCTTAAAACGCGTCGGCCATAATTTTAGTGCAGCTGGCACCTGCTACTGGTGCACAGCGGGAGGGTTAGAGGTCAAAGAGGCAGTTGTTCTAAACTCAGTGATGGCTTAAAGGGACTTGTAGATTAATCTGCTTTATTAACTTCTGTATATTAGATAACTATTGCAGTGAATGACAGTCCGTCTTTCTGAATAAGTCCCTTCACCTCTTTCTCTTTTAAATTGGCTTTTGAGTAATGAATATTAAATAGAATACATTTCAGGGTAATTAAATGAAAACATTAGGATGATGTTGTTTTACAATCCTATCTATAAGTTTCTTGTATATTTATCTTGTATTATTACTGTTCGTTGCTTTTTGCTAGCAGAAGAGAAAGCATAAATGTTTCAATTAAAGAAGAGGAACTGGCTGTATTTCTCAATAACCTCGTGTCTTCTATGCTGCATAAATATTTTCAAAAAGCAAATAACTTTAAGGAGAAGTATAAAAATGTTTTATTCCTTGTTTACTCAGTACAATGTAATACTTTACATTACTTGGAAATGTTCGATTTCTGCTGGCCGTGGTTGCTTTATATAAAACACTAAGAGGTGCCGGTTTGGGGAAGGGCAAAAAATATTGCTGTTCTGGAGAATCTAACTAGCGATATGAATAGCACCAATAATTTTGTAAAGTTCACATTATAATTCAAAATCCAGTTAGAAGTGATGCTTGCAGTCTGGAAAGAAAGCAATATCTTTACAGAATGCGTAGAGAAAGGTAACAATCCATTCCTTGATCTGCTACTGGCAGATTTGCCATGTGAGTAATGAAACTCGCTCTCAGTGAACAAACACCCTCCCTCTTCCCCATTAAAAAAAGAGAGAGAGAGAGAGATTTAAAATTCTAGAATAGGAACGGCTTACAGGGATGTTTAATTGCTGTTGGATATGATAGCAGTGGCCCGTTGAAGCTTATAGAGGATCAGATGATGCTTGTAGAGAGATCCGGTGTTTGATGAGGCAATTGCTGCGCCGTTCTGACCTAGTAAGTGCTCATTTTGAGCAAACGGAAAGGTGTGCGTCAGGTGAAAAGGGCTGCGTCAGGTGAAAAGGGCTGCTTTGTTGCCAAAAACTTTCCAATGACTGGCATACACTAAATACTAAGTGTCCCGCTTAATCTTGGCAGATTTCTGATTTTCAGGACTCTGGAACTGAACCTGAAAAATCCACGCTTTTTCTAGGCTAATAAATTGCTGTCGGTTTTGTTTATTTGTGATCCTGAGAGTTACTTTTGTGCTCAGGGTGTCTTCTGAAGTTATGAGATCCAGAAACTTAGTTTGTTGTGTTTTTTTCCCCCTGGTGTTTACATGTTTGGGTTTTTTTACTGAAAATTGAGATTTTTGTGTATTTACATATCTCCAGGAACCTGCACAGTTTAAAAATAAAATAAAATACATTTTATAATAAAAATCCCAATATCACAAGAAATTGTTGAGATTTGGGATGAGCTTAGCTTAGCATAGTTTAGGTTAGCTTAGTTTAACTTGAGCAAATACTCCCACCGCTTTGCTGGGCACATCAGAGACAAGACAGTTTAGCTACTCAAAGAGCACTACACACAAAGGACTACTACACAACATGGGATTTGACCTTTCAGTATAACTGTGTTTCTGAATTCATGATTCGTTTCCCTTTTAGGAGAAAAAAAAAAAAAGAGAAAAAAATTAAAAATGAAGTGTGTGCAACCATTCTTTAAAATCTTTTTAGCGTGACAAGTAAAGTAATCTTCCATTGATACTTAAAAGTCCATCTGCAGAAATTCAGGCAGAATGTTAGAGAGACGCAATATCTATTGAAATGTTGAGTGTCAAACTGCCAGGGTAATGTATTTAGTATGAAATATAATATTCAGTGCATTTTGTTTTGATGACTGCATGAAATAGCCTTGTGCTCTTATCCTTTGTTGTTGTTGTGAAAGATGATATTCACTAAGAAGTGTTGGTGACTATTCAGGACGCAGTAGCAATATGCTTATTACCATCTTTATCATCTGTCTTTTATCTTTATTTGCAATAGCTTTGGTTACAGTTCAGTTCATCAGGATAACAAAAATACTTTTAATTGTTCCACAGAAGAAATTAGAATCAATTTATGAACAGTTTGAAAACAGAAGAGGCTTGAAATCTGCTAGGCAATCAGTAATTAATACTTCAATTAGGCTTTTTAAGTTCTATGCTAGTACACTGGTCTGCTCCAGCAGAGCCCAGTAGGTCACTTTGTTTTATGGATGATTCTTGAATAGTGGTTCAAGCCAAGTGTCCGGGTTTCTTATACTCTGATTTCCTTCAAGGTGTGGTTTAAAAGCCCAGCCTGCCTCCCTGTCACTGCTGATTATCTCCGTATCAGTGCTAAACTAAGGTAAATACGGATAAAATAATTATCCTGGTTCTAATTTTCTCTACTACTGGTTGCTGTTGCTGTGTGGGGGATGCCTCTGGGTCTGCTGCTGGCAGACATCCACGGGGTTTGAGCCTACACTCAAGCTGTCTGCAAATCCCAGCTGCCTTATGGCAAGCAACATCAGGGCTCTGGTAAGGAGAGATCTACAAATCTCTTAGTGTTGCTCCAAGGCCAAGTGGGTTATGTGATAGGTGCCAGGCTGGGTTTGACTTGAAGGTGGGTGCAAGCTTAAGCCCAGTTTAAGGACTGCTCCTTGGCGTGTGAGGTTTGCATCCCTGAGGGTCGCACTGAGCACACTTCCACTCAGTGTCAGCGTCAGTCTAGTTCAGACTCGGGGATAAGCGCACACTCAGTTGTGAGATACCTTGAAGTTCCTGGGATGAAGGGTTTAGAGCTGATCTCATGCTTAGCCTTGTCTGTATGCAGCTTTTTACATTTCTGGAACACTTCTGTAGATTAAGCTTGAGATTAGCCTCAAATTAGTTTTAGACTAAATTATTTTATTTTTCCAGTAATAGCATTTTCTGACCTTCTCTTCCCTCTTCTCTTGACTGGCATTTTGGAAGACCTTCCTGTAATAGAGATTTCAGAAAATGAATAATGCAGCAGGCAAAGATCCCAATTCCTATGCTGAAATCCTGGTGTACCACTGAAAATCCTCAGATGCTTTTGTGCATCAACTCCCAGCACTTGATGCAAAAGAAGGCACCAGCGTATTTCTCAGGAGCTGGAGAAGAGAAGGGTGATGGCTCACGTTTGAGGAATTTAAAGATGCACGCCGTAAGTCCCAGCGTCCGTTAAGGGGAAGACTGAAAGATTTAGGCGTAGGACCATTTACATTCCTGAAGACAGACTCTTGCTGGAAGGTGTTGGTGTAGGTAAAACTGCTGTTCTCTCCTCCCAAGAGGATTAAATAATCTGTAACTAGTCATTTGGTCAGAGATGCTGGTAGTAGACACTGACTTCTGTGTCACCTCTCAGAGAAGAGCACTGCCTGTGCCAGAAAGGGAGAGCCTCTCGCCATGTGGACTGGCAAAAATGCTTAAGGATCATCATCTTCTGCGGTTAAGGCTAATTGGGTTTACAAAGTCTTGAACCTAGCTGCTTCTTCATATACTGCTAAAAGCAGAGGGGAATGTGTATTCATTTTTTATATGGTTTTTAAAGAGCTCAGCCTTCTCCTACACCAAACCAACCTGAAGTTTGCATTACAAATTATGGCAGGTTGTGCATTCCAAAAGTCCTGGTTAATCCCAGTTCTGTTATCTTTAAAAACAGCTGTAACACTGTATAGTTACGGCCACTTGTTTAGAAATGGCCGAATCCTAAATAAACAAGCTTGGGTTAATTTAAAATGACACTCTAGTATCTGTAACTGAAAATCTCTGTGTGCTACCAGCAAAAAAATGCAGATTAAGTGTTGATGTCACAACCTTAAATTATTTCAGCCTGAGGTGGAATAATTTGCTGTCTATCAGGGAGCACAGATGGATAGGAAAAAAGAAGCTGTGCAGATACACGAGTTTGTAAACATCTGTCAGCTACACCAGATACCCAAATACAAAATCTAGCACTTCAGGCAGCAGATGAGTATGTGACGTTCAACAGAGGGTTTACATGAAATTCAGCACAGACGGAAGCAAGTCAGCACACCCTGGAAGGTAATAATTAATGAAACGTATCCCCTCCTCCCTGCAGAAGGAGGAGATACTTCATTCATCAGGCATTTTCAGGGCTGCTGCAGTTAACTGTTCTGCTTCCAGTATGTAACGTAGCCAGCCCTTACACTAGCCAAAACTGCTCCATCCCATGAGGCTTAGTGCTTTACTCTAGGTGAGGCTATAGCAGCCAGCTGGCATCTCTTCTCCACCCCGGTGGATGCCAGCTCACCCAGGAGCATCATCTCCCTTAGGATAGATGGACCCAGTTCTGATAGGCGAGACTGGACCCGAGTGTTACCGTCCTTCACATAAAAAATTCAGATGCAACTGTAATTTGAAAATAACGTGCTAGAATATGTCCTCAAATTAGAGGGAAGATACTAAAATTACTGTTTGAAAAGATGCTAGTGTAGGGCAAAACCTTTGGCTGTGAACAGCTCGTGTGCACAGGACGTACAGCAGGACGTAGCCGTGTTCCAGCTGTGCTGCGGTTACTCCCTGGCGTAGCACAGACATCTGCTTTGTGACCCTGTCGCCCGCTCGAAAGGCGGTTCACTACTGGCCAAAGGTAGGAAACGATGAAAGTAAGCCTTAGCTTTGAAAAGTCCTCTTTGTATTACTGATCTGTGTTACTGTGCTATTAACACATGACAGTTTATTTTAACAGTGGAAAAATAGAAAACGGCAGTGGATCTGGTATAGTACCTTTAATGGGCACATTGCAGGGGCAGCTGTCATCCTAAGTGTATCCTTTTGAGTATGTGCTCGTGTTTCCCTTTCAGATACAAAGGCAGGTTTGACATAAGTTAACACAATCTTACTCTGTGATTCTTTTTGCTGGCTCATGGTTTGGACCTACTTCAAGTGGATCTCCCTTTGGCCAGTTCTAAAGACATAGCCAGGGAGATGCCAAGCTCCACACTCCCTGTAACTCTTCCTTTTTCACATCTATAGCCATCCCTTTTCCATCCCTTCTGAACATTGGGAATAAGGACTTTCCCAGCAGGACATACCATATAACTGATAGGAATACCCTGTGAAAGATACACTTAAATCATACTTCAGTCCATCAGCTGCACCCATAAGCTGGTTCGTGGTATGCAGCGTGTCACCCGGATGCCTTGTCCTGACACCAGAATTGGACTTTTTTCAGCCATTTATACCTTAATTTTTCATAAAAGGGAAGAAAAAAGGCCAGACCCAATCAACCTATTCCAAATGGAGATACAAGATCAGGTCCCTCACAATTTTAAGCTTCAGCTTCAGCTGTTGAATCATGACATTTTAGTTATTAATGTTTATTTAAATATATGTAGTGGAAGCACATGTAAATAGGCTAAAATGCTATATTCTGTGAACAGAAGTCTGGAGGAATCTAGCCTATATAGGCTGAAAGAAAAGCTTGGTCGGAGGGTAGCTTAGAAGGCTTAGAGCAGAAGAGCTGTTGGAAAGAGCTCTGTGGTTGCGTTCGCCTGTGCTTTCTGTCCTGCCCTCTTCTCGCTCGCCTGCCCTCTCTCCTTCCACAACTCCTCCCCTCTTCTTCTACACATAATGAAAATTAGCAACAGGACGGGAGAGGGTTGAGAGGGTGTCCCAAAGGAAAGGCGCTGTACTGTAACTGGGCCCATTATTCGGTGCTGGAGGTCGAGGCTGCCCACGTCAGCCGCAGCACCAGCCTTCTGCGCTGCTGCTGCTCCGGAACAACTTGTTTAAAGCTCTTTGTTGGTCTAATGTAATTTCATAATGCAGGGAGACAAGACGCGCGAGTCTTAAACTCTTATATATTGCAAATCTCAACTGATTTGCTGTTTCTGACAGTTAAATATTTTTAGTTGAGGAATAATGGGCTGGTTCTCACTTTCATAATAAAGGCTTTAGTTTTCTTATTTCATCTGGAAGTTTTAGCTTTGAACATGGAAAATATCAATGTGGAAGTTAGGCTTTCTAGTAAAATAAATATTTTAAAACAACAGATTAAAATTTAAGGTATTTAATAATCTTGGAGCATTTAAATCTTCCCAGTATTATTAGTAAATTATGATACATTTATTAATATAGGAAGAATTGATCATTAAAGAACTGAGAACACCAAAGGACATTTAAATTAGTAATCGCAGCTCCTAAATTAAGAGCGGACTATCTGAAGCTAGAGCTATAAAAACCTACCAAATTTCATATGCTAAACAATGAAAAAATCTGAATCTTTTTCAGATGTGAATGGAAAAAAGGAGTGTTTTTACCAGCAAAGTGTTTGGTTAAAAGCTGTGCATGTTCTTGACCATTCTAAATCCTTTGTAGAGGAATACATACTGCTGTCTCTGGTGAGACAGCATTATATTTAATGTCCTTTATGTTAAAATGTCATTAGTTGCAGGAGAATAAAATACTCATCTCAACATATAAGAGAAAGAAATGAGTTACGGGACCTGCAATGATGCAAGTGGTCTCTATTGATAACATGGAGCAGCAAAAAAAGCGTTTTTAAAGGAAAGGCAGCTGCTTTTCCAACTCCCTTTAGAAAAAGTGTTCATAATGAGGGTTATCTTGACCAACATTTTTTTCCTCCACCCAAGAAAGAAAGAGGCTCTGAAGGAAGAGAAGCTCTGAAGAATTAATTTATTGGAAGAACCGCTCTTTATTCTTGCCTGTTCTGTCAATAGTTCCTTTTGTAAAGAACAAATGTGTCAGGAGAAACATTATTGAACCAGATAAAGTGATGCCCTATGCTTAAGATAAGAGACCAGAGGAGAGGTTGCTGTTTTGAACTAAGTAGAAAATAGATTATTTGTTCCCCCACCCCCTTCCTTTTTAACGTCTCTTTGTCCACCTTGAGACCTTGTTTTCTGCTGGAGTCAGCGTGAGGACCTGAGTCTGCCCCATACCTCGGGCGGCTGCCCTGGCTGCTGGAGTGCCTCTGCGCTGCAGTGGGGCTGTGGCAGGATCTAGAAGTCATTTTCCTGAAGCAAAATGTTCCAGTTTCTATCAATAGCATATTTTCCACCTAGAAAACAAAAAAAATCCATATGTTTGATCAATTCTGCTTCTGTGCTGTATGTTTTGTTTTGCCATTGAGTTCTTTGTGATCTCCAGTTAGATGATGAGACTTTTGGCCAAGGTGGGGCAAGGAGGGTGTACCATAGCATGGGCTTCCCTCCGACACCTGCATGCTGAATACATGCAAGTCCACCTGAACCCCACTAGCTGCTTCTGCTGCCCGATAAGAGGGACTGCAGGTGTCTACCAACAGGATGGCCACAGTTGGGTGATGGCTGGAAGAAGCCGAGGAGGTTAAGGGGGTGCCCCGGGCTCAGTTTGCATCGCTGCGGCTTCGCATACAGACTTTGTTCCTCAATCAGCCCCTCTGTAAAATGTGATGTATCTCAGTGGCACACTTTGAAGCTAACATCTGGGAAATGCTCTGCAGTTCTCAAAAGAAGTGAAATAAAAATGTGGACAGTGCTGCTGCTGTCGGCTGCTGAACGCTTGCTCATGTACCTGGGCCCAGCTGATGGCCAGGGAGCGAGCGCGGTTGCCCTGGGGCAGCAGTGCTGGCCACCTAACTGCATTCACGTCCTCATTTGTAGATGTTATTTGGCAAGATCTCATCTTCAGAAAATTGCAGTTATCATTTCTTTGTCATCATAAATACAACTATATGTAAACCTGTCAGCAAATGAAATACGAAGAAGTCGGCATGTTATTTCGGAGCCTCCTTCAGAAGCTTAAAGAGTTTCAGTTCCTTCATGACCTGAACAACTCGGGAGAGCAACAAAAATGGGAATATATTTGGAACTGTGTGTCAAGTATCTCAAAATTCTTTCCTGCATGGGTCGACCTGTTTCTCCTGATAACAAGAGTCAAATCACAGATCATGTGCGGTCTGAAGGAGGCACCTTGTCCCTTGTCAATGTAGGAAGAAGCTGTTCTCCATTACATGAAAACAGTGGAGAGGTAGGAGGGGGAGAGTTAGTGAAACTGAATGAAAGCCTGATACCTCTGCCCAAGAAAGAGTTAAAGTCTGCTACATCACCAGCAAACCTGCAGTTTGCTGAGGCAGAGCTTCATTATAAAGTAGCGTGAGGCTGGTCTAGACCAGCTCTGTTGCCTTCCAGATGAATCTGTGTGGGCTGCCTCCCTTAGACAGAAGCTCGTTCCAGCAGGGGTGGTCTCCTAGCGCTTGTTTGTGGGTGCAATCGCTCTTGGAGTGTGTAAGCAGCACTGTAAAACAAAGAAGGATCTGGAATGCAAACAGCTTGCAGTAGTATGCAGAAGTAGCACAGGAAACCAAAGCTACGGAGTAAGACTGATCAGCAGCAATAGTTGTGAGAGAAACACGGAAAACAGGAAAAGGAAGTTTAAGGCTGTTACGGATTTTGGTGCCCTTCACATTGGTGGAATTAGGCTCAGTAATTGCTGACTGTCTTCTGCCTATGCCATAATGCACTCCTGACAACCTCCAACAGAGGTCTTGATACGGTAGGTAGGCTTGCCCCGATTTTATGCGTGCAACTCTTAATGCCAAGCCATATACCTTGATTGTTTTTTTTTAAATCTTTGCAAGAAGTGGGATGGCTAAGACATCTGCAAAGACAGCATGACAGGATTCCAAATTGTCCACCTCTGCGAGCAATAAACTTACATAACTTCATGAGAGGTATTAATAACTGTTCCAGAGAGCGCACGGGCAGAGTACAACCAAGTTCCTATTAGTGCAGTGGTACTGCTAGTCCCAGCAGTTCCTTTAAACAGAGACAACTTTGTGTGAAAGCATCAGCGCTTGGCAGTGTTGTAACTGTCTGGTTTAACTGATAGGAATGGGTTGACCCATGAAAAACACAGACGTACACGTGTCCAGGTATGAGACCTAGCAAACTCTTGAATGCAGTGTTCTTCCCTGCACGGCTAATTATTTCTAAAAGGGTTCTTTTCCTTAATCCTTAGAGTCAGAAGTGGAATTAAAAATGTTTGACAGTAAGATCTTGTCAGGGGAAGAACTCAGAAGTGGGAGGGAGGCTTTTGCTGTTTCCCATCCTGGTATGCCAATATCAAAACACGGAATTAATAGCTGCTGTTATGTAGTTTGCTTTATATTGGCTTTGTTTTTATGAATTATAACATTCATGAGATCACTTGCTTATTTCAGTACTGTCTGTACTACTTATGTACAGAGACAAATAAGTGTTTCCCAGGTGAATTTTGGATGTTTTGGTCATCTTCCATATTTAGGCCAAAAACTTTCCTAAAATATTTGCTTTGCAGTTCGTTTGGAATTTAGTAGCAATTCTGGGCTAGAGACCTTAAAGACATGCTCATGAGTTGTTTGATAAAGATGGAGTTTGAAGAGGTAGCACTTTCCCTCTGGGTCAGTTGTGAACTTGTCTCTGAGCATGCCCTTTTTAGATTAAGCATCACATTGAAAGTCTCTCTACATGCATAGCACTCTTTCGAAGAAATATGGGTATGTCAGTCGTGGTGCTCTAAATCACAGCTTGAGTGAGTTTAATTTCTTTTAAAAATGCTTCTGTCCTAACAGCTGGCTTTGTTACAAGCTACGGAGATGAAAACCTGGTGACGAATGAATTGTAAAGAAGTTGTAATTGTCTTCATGTTTGGAAAAGAAGCCCCTATTAGTGCTCGTGCAGAGGTTTTGAATTGCCTTGGTTCCAAAGCAGTATAGAACTGGTTTTATCCTACGAGTAATGGAAGATAGTTTGCCTGATATATATATAAACTGTGAAGTCAAGTGAAGAATTGGCCTTTCCCATGCTAGAGCGTATGTTCCTAACCTGAAAGCTCAAATGATTTGTGGATATCTCTGTTCAGGTGATTTGTAGTGCTAGGATTCATCTTTTTCATTTAGTGAAACATGCTGTTTGACTTTGCCTTGGTCAGTTATTACAGGCTAGTTTGCAGTGTGGCAGCTCTCTGGAGGCCCTGTTCATAGCTACTCATTGGCCTAGAAGAAAGGATTTAATGATTTTCTACTTCCTCTCTGTTTGGTTTTAGGGTGCAGATATTTTATAAATGTGAGTCAAACTATTTACTGGTGACATTTTACAAATTTTCACTCTGTTTAATCTCTGACTAATGTTTTTAGGTTCGTATATGTTGTGGCCTTTGGCATTTTGGACTAACATATCTCAAGGATATCTTAGAGCATTTTATCTTTAAATGGATTCTTTTATAATTTCTTTTTACAAAAGCGGTGCCAATCCCTAAATAAGTCCTGCCCTTCCTAGCTCCACACGCCAGAGGTACAGAAGACAGCAAGACCAGAAGAGGCCTCAGAGGGAGAATACTCCATGTGGCATCAGCTCTGGTTACATGCCGGCCAACAAGGAAAATTAATTACGTACCTTCGCTTTGGGTGCCAGTAGAACTTAATTGTATGAGTTGATAGATCTCCGTGCTTTATAAAGTTGATGAAGTGGCTTTATCCCTGCTGTAGAGCTCTGTAAAGTAAGTCATGGAAGTAAAATGGCTAAAATCAGAGTCTGGATTTGTAACTGCGGTGGAAATGGTATAGATTTATAAACTTCTTGCTGTAATCAGGATCGCCTTCATCAAAATAGGGAGCGTTCCCTTCAAATGTCTTGCAGTGTCAGACACGAAGCAAGGTGGATGTGAGAAAACCAGAATCTTGAAGAGCACCTAGAGATTAATCTGAAACTAATACAGATTGCTGGTCGCACATGTATTGCTCTCCTAGAAGTAGTGTGACAACAGGGCAAATGTCTGTAGTAAAGCCAAAGCTTGTACCTTAAATTAACACAGCTCTAAATCTCAATTCCTATTTGTTTTAACTTCAACCTTTTCTTTAGAGAAGAACTTTGACATTTGTTTTCTTTTCACTTTCTTCACCTGGTAGTTTTGGTTATTTTTTTGGAAGCATGACTTTTGTAATACCATGCTCATATATGACATCTCAATGATTTCAGCAGGGTTATTAAAGGTTTCATTATTTTTTCCTTCTCACCACATCACACAGTATAACAACAGTATCCATACTCATGTAAACTGTCTGAATTTTTCTTTCAGATGATGTCAATCCTAATGAACACCATCATTTTTGAAGACTGCAGAAACCAATGGTCTGTGTCAAGACCACTGCTTGGACTTATACTTCTCAATGAGAAAGTGAGTGTTTAAGAAATTACATCAGATTGACTCTTCACATGCCCAAATAATTGAAATAATTACTTCACATAGAACAAAGCTGCCTGTTGCCCTTCAAATCCCCCATCTCTTTCCTTGGGACCTTGCTCCATTATGCTAACATTAGGAGTGTAGGGTAGGGTTCAGCTCGTGTACTCTATAGGTATTTTACACATAGTAAAGATTTTTTACAGCCTTTACAGATTAGTTCAGAGAGGCTGAGTGGCTTCATTTTGATGAAAAATCCCCTCAAACCTTTATCCCAGCTTTTACACCCAGTCTTAGATCATGCAAGTATATAATTAACCTTTTTAAAAGGTCTTCACTTTTCCAGAACTAAGCAGGGATAGAAGTTTGCAAGCTCATCTGGCTTTTAGATAGAAATATGAAACAAGAACACTGTGGAAATCACATCAGAAAAATTGCTTCCTAGAAAAATAGTTAACTAATTTCTTTTTCTGAAAGGTTTCACAGGAACAACTAGCTTTGGGGGGTATTATCCGAGCGCTTACACTTAAGTACTCACATTGATTGCAATTTGGATTGTGTGCATCTGTGGCAGATTCTGTAAACCAGGAAATACTCTGCAATTTGCCCTTTCAATAAAATCTGAAACTATGAATTTGGATATACCCATCATGTTTCCCTGGTGACTTAATAGAGACAATATTGTCTGAAATGGAAACCATCTGAGTAAATGAATGTGAGTTGATCTAAATGTGTGCATTTTTTGTATAGCAAGGCATTGTTTCTGAAGATATTGACCTGTTGTATTTGCCATACTTCAGAGCTAGCTCCAACTTTATTCTGAATTACTTTATCTCTTGGGCAGTCACAAGCCTCAGTGTATTACTGCTTTGGAGAATGAATTGTCTATACAATAAGAGGGTGCTGGAAAAAACGAAGACACTAAGATTAGCAGCAACCGCATACATTAAAATTCAAACTGAAATCCCAGCTATGGAAGGAAACTAATAGAAGAAGAAAATATATCAAGAAGAGAAGCGCTGTCTCATCATTCACCTGTGCTGAAGGATCCAATTTTAGCCATATCCAATAGCACTGTCATTCATCTTCTTGGTGTGTTATTGTGATTTAAATCCAAGCTCTATAAGAGAGAGCAGTTCTTTTAAAATGATTGAGAGGGAATGAGGGCAAATTCAGTGTTTAGGAAAACTTTATGACATCACAATATTATACTTTACAGATGGAAGCAATATTTCCTACTTTGGAAGGAAAACTAATCATTTTCTATCTGCTCTGAGTCACTGCATCATTATAAAAGTGGGAAATAAGTAGTTTTGTGCATTCCCAATCTTGTTCAAGACGACATTTTTGTTTATATAATGCTTCTGATTTATAGCATTTAAGTATTAGCCTGACTACATATTAATTATGTGGTTTTGATGCTTCAGTATAAGAAGAAATTAAATATTTCACTTGAAGATAAAACCATGGAGCTGTATATCATAAGGAATAAATTTATGACTGGCAGAATATTCTTTTTACTGAAATTAGACTACTTCTAATGATTTTGTGTTTTGCTTAGCAGACATGGATGTGTACAAGCACCTTTACTTACGAACAAGTGTTCTTATGTGCACATTTCTTTTGCAAGGGTGAAGAACAGGAAATAGAATTTACAATATTTGTATTGCCCCTTTTGCATCAGGGTTATTTATTTTGTATTTGGAAAAAGTAGGCCACGTACTTATATATGGCTGTAAAAGTCATCTTTTCTTGGCTCATTTCAGCGCACTGCTGGTTTATTTATTGGAAGTGGGTTCCTTTATTTCAGGCAGGGTCTCTGTCTCCACAGTTCCTGAGATAGCAAGCACACATTTGCGATTGTTTTACTGCTTGTTTGCTTCTTTTGTTTTAATGAGATCTTCTTTGCCCATAATTCCTGTCAAAGGGAAGGCATCAGGTTTACTTGGGGACTCAGAAAAACTGGGATTTATACATGCTTGCGCCAATAGAGGCAATTATGCCAAAATGGGTATCATACTCAGAGTCCACCCTGAAACAACGCTAAATCTTTTGAGACAGCGTCAGCTTAGTATGAGATGGGATGGTTGCAGGTGGCTCCTGACACTGTTCCCATACTGAAGTGCGGCGGCAAGTTTATTTAAATCCTGGTGGCAAGAGGTTGGCAGAAAAAAAGCCCTCTGTATCCCAATAACGTAGCAAAAGCATCTCCTCCTTGCTGCTGTCCTTCAACCGAAGAACACAGGCATTGGAGTGCACAGGCCCTGGAGACCCCAGGGCTCAGAACAGCTCCTTCGTGTTGAAACAGTGATGCCAGGGCAGAGTCTTCAGGGGGATGCTGCCCTCATTAATGGTAGGCAGGTGTTATTCCTTGCTGTTAATCCTTTCCGTTATGGGGTTGACTGAAGAAGTTCTTGGAATGGCTCTTTTCTAAAAACAACTTGTGGAGGCTGGACAAGATCTCGAGGTTGTGGCCTTCTCTACATTGAACTCTACATTTGTCACCTTGAGACATAGTTTCTGGGAATCTGTTGCATGCAGATATTTCGTCTTTCACACCAGCTCCCAGGTGATTTTCAGTTTTGAGTTCCTAAGTAGTTTGGGACCCAGCTATGTGATCAGCTGATGCCTTCACTTCCAGTAGTGCTGCAGTGGTCAGCAAAGATGCATAATACAGGATGTTTCTGGTTTGAGAGGAACCGGATTGAGGGCAAATGATTTGCCAAGCAGACATTAAAGCAAACACCTCCTTAATCCTGTTGAGTTGTCAGGGCTTAGTAGAGAGTGCTATGGTTTTACTACGTTTTCTTTTGTTATCCCATACTTTTTCATGTGTACAGGAGAGCTGTAGTTTTGATGGAAAAGTTGGATGTTTAGTTTGAGATGTTTAAGGTTTAAACGGCTTTACACCTATTGAAGGTTTTAAAAAAAAAAAGTAGCAAACAAATCACAGACTTTTGTGCTTTCTGACATTCTGTACCACACCCTACAAGTTAGATTAACTTCAAAAGTCTGCTAAATGTTGCTTGCTAAAAACTGATTTTCATCTTACCTGTAGCAAGTTCTCTTGCTATACACCTGAAATTTGGGGAATACCAGCAATATTATTCTTGACTGCAATATCAGACTGCTCAGAAACTCTGCCAGCTATGTGAGGACAGGTTCATCAGAATGGTTCATTTTCCTCTGAATAATTGTATATACGAGTGCTTATACCATGGATGTGCTTATGCCCAAGGCCGTAAGAGTTTGACTGGCACAGCCAATAGAGTAAAGACTAAACAGGATTATGTGGCTTGCTTGGCTGTGATAGTGGGGTAGTGGATAACACTGGAGGTCCCCTCCTGTTCAGTATTTCTAGACTACACATATATTTTTCTAAGGTGATAAAAAGTTCTATTTTAACGAGTCTATAAATCTGCCAGAATACAATGGGCATAGTACGTAAGAAATCACATAGATTACTTAGCTTCTAAAGAAGCAAAGGTGAGTCTGTCTCATCACAGCAGTGAAGTGATAAGAGCCCACAGCAAAGTGCACAAATTTGCACCATTCTGAAAAGACTTGAAAAGTAGTCAGGGACGCTTCTGTCACCTCTCTTAGGTGGCTTTCTGTATTGGAACTGGTAAGGTGGCCAACACCCACTGGTAAAGGGGTAGGTGGCAGGGGCAGGTGACGACCCGTCAGCACTAAACTTCAGTCGTGATATACGGCGGAAGCTGGTGCACTTCAGGAAGGCAGCACCTGAAGCATCTGAAACCTGATTCAGACAGACCTCTGCATGCTGGTTGCCAAACCCCTCTCCCCGAGGGCAATGCAGGAAGCACTTGCTCAAGAGTGCTCCAGAGGTAGATGACAAACTCTGGGTTTAAATTTCCAAACCTCATTTTTAATATTCTCTGCTTTGCTATCGTAGTACTTCAGTGAACTAAGGGCAACCTTAATAACTAGCCAGCCTGACAGCAAACGTGAAGTCCTTGACCAGTGCTTCAGGAATCTTATGGAAGGAGTCGAGCAAAACCTTTTGGTAAAGAACAGAGACAGGTAAGTTCATAACACATAAGTAAGCTGAAAGAATAAAAGACAAATGGAAATGTTAACCGGGAAAAAAAATAACGTAGGAAGTATTCCAGGTAGCCTTATACTGCAATTCCTTTTGACAGGAAGATAATATCCTATCAAGGAATTCATCCCTAGGCCTAACAGTTAGAACCTGAACATTTGATAGTTGTGTATTTTCTTGGTCAGAAGTATATTTCCTAATTTAATCCCGATTGCCACGCTGCAGCTGCTGCTGCTTCACTTGGGAAAAACTGCCCTATTTCAGCAGGTGAGCCTCAGAGATTCTTTTTTCTAACCTTAAACCCCTTTGATAAAACACTTGCTTCAGCCTCCAGCGGTGCTGTTGCTCTGACAGAGCGTTTTCTTGCTGGTGTTGGGGTTAAGCAAGTGCTTGTGAAATGCCAGGATGAGAAGGGATCCGGTGGGGCCACTTAGACGTTGTAGATAAATGAGGCAAAGATTATTTTTTTTTTAACACTTACCAAAATTCACCCAATTTTGCCCTTGTTTAAAAAATAGAATAGAAGCCTTCACAAAAGAATTGGCGAGTTTGTCTGCATTTAATGTTCACACTAACATTTTGTAACTAGCTAGCTGCATTTTCTCTTCTGTGTGCATTATTCAACCAAAGCAAACCTTGAAAGTATAGGGACACAATCTAAGTCCAGACTGTGGCACTTCCTGGAAAGCGTGAAACAAACTGGAAAGGGGCTTGGGAAGACCATTTGGTGATTTTATTTCTCTGACTTCTTCCCTGTTTGTTGCCATGAAAATTAGGTTGAATTTGTTTAATTCCTAAATAGTTCTGCATTATTTATGGTCTCCACAATTTTGTTTCATTTTTCTATTAAATTCTGGTACTAAAGGTGTAAGTTCCTTATGGCCTGACTGTGGATGATAGCCAGAGACAGGGGAGTTTGGAAGCAAACCCAGAGAAGCACAGACATCACATTGGTGGCACTAATAAATCAGACTTTCTGTGTAACTTGTATTATGCATCAGCAGAAAAGCTGGGGAAAAGGCAGAGCGCCACTGGGAAGGAGGAGAATTCCTGTTAAAACAAAGAAAAACTGAGCTGGCAGTGGCAGGCTGTAGGATGCAGCCTGACCTTAGAGTCGTAAATGCCCAGGGGAGTCATCTGACTCAACAGGTCAGATTCAGGATTGAAAAAAAAAGAAAAACAAAAAAAGAAAAACTGAGTAAAACTCGTTCTTATAACTAGGTAGTTTCTTAGTTCCCTATCTGTTTATATTTATTAAAGGCAAGAAGTCCTTCAGACAACACTGTGTTCTGAGAAAAGCGTACTTTGATGTGAAGTTTCTCTGAGCTGCCTCATTCTGAGAACTAGCCTAGGCTCGGGGAGCTGGACGGGCAGGAGGCCGAGTGGCCTCTCGCCTCCGGGCTGGCAGCGAGGCACGGTGGCTGGGCAGCGTGGAGAATCCAGCTCTGCTCTCTCTGCTCTCCCCGGTCACGGCATGGACGGAGGCTTCCGTCACTTGGGCTGCCAGCAAATCCTAGATCTGGCAAGCGTTAGATTCAAGTACCTGTGGATTTAAAGGGGTGTCTCATCTCGAAGCGCCGTGGAGTCCTCTCAGATAGGCAGCGGGGCAGAAGCTCTCGGAGAGCTTTTGTGGAAGTGCAGGCGGGGAGGGATGGGTGCAGCTGTGAGGGGGATAGAGAGAATTCGGTCGAACGAGCAGCTCGTCTGTCTCAGTAGCATCCGCCTGTCTAACTTGGGAAGACTTCTAAGCCATCACTTCCCCAACAAGCAGCATGAGTTAATACGATGGCTTTTTCTGTTTTCAGCTCCTGATTTGTAATCCTTCTCAGATTTATTCTGGGGAACAGGCGGCTTCTTTTAACTGTGATTGTTTAAAATTGAGCAGGAATCAATTTCCATTAGTAAGGAAATAAGCACAAATATAAAAAATTATGAATAGAATAAAGAATGAAGTCATAATTGCATCCTGTATTTCCACACACAGCAAGCCCCAACTTACCACACTGCTGCTAGCCATACCCATAAAGTAGAGAGCAGTGGAGGCAGGCAGGGAGGATTATTACCCCTGGTCCTACAAAGAGACCTTTGCTGAGATCCCATCAGTTCTGCAGGCACCTGTCCACCAGTCCTTTGCAGGAAGGAGCCCTAAGGAGCCGTTCTTCGGGAAACTTTTATTAGCTTTGCTATAGTGAGCCAGCAAAGTCTGACACAATCAAAGCCAAGAGCATTGCGGCAACAAACAAAAGAACATTTGAAAAACCCTAAATGCAGGGTGCGATATATGTCTGACATTTTAAATCATTTTTGGTGTGGTTTTTGGTGGTGGTGGTTTTTTTTTTTTTAATACATACATGAGATGTAATAAGTGGCAATTAAACTCTTCGTTTCAGGTAAGGATAGACCAAGGGAGTAGGTGAGATTTGGGCTGTCATGCAAGCTGAGTCAGAGTTGTCGTTCAGTCTGAGGTGTGATGACGCCGGATGGGTTTCCCGTCCTACACCTGCCTGTAGAGAACTGTTGGGGAATATTTCTGTGAATTCATTCGGTGCCAGATGGGTGATGGTACCACGTTTTGCTGAGAGACAGGTTGAACTCTGACACCACTCATGAGGGAGGAAGGTAGGTCTGAGAGAGCCCGGCCTTGATGACCATCTGGACGTGTCCCAAAGAGCCCTTTGCTGGAGGTTTGGGAGAAAGGACGTGTTCTGAGTCACGTGAGATGGAAGGGTTTCTCGTTGCATTCATGTCCCAGCTGACTTTTAAAATGTTTCACACTGTTGGTAGGCTGAGTTCATAATGCTGCCCATGTGTGTTTATATGTTTGCTGTTACTATAATATATTGTTATTATATATTGTTATTTTGTAGGACTGGTCTTTGAGGGCACCTAGTGATTTTGTTTGTGAGTTTTCCTCTGGTTTTCTTTCAATTTGATTTACATTATAGTTATTCTTTTTACCAGTTCTTGAAATACATCTCTCAATGAATATCTGGTCTGCTTTAACCAAACATCTGGGTTGTCTGTTTTCCCAGGTTCACTCAGAACATGTCGGTCTTTCGAAGAGACATGGCTGAAGCTCTGCGCAGCGAAGGGGCCTCGGATCCTGGCAGTTTAGATATGATGAGTTGACAATGACTTTGGCAACAGAGCGCTGACTAATAAACCAACTTGGAAAGTTTTGGGACCCTGTTATATTGTTAGATAGATTTTTGACCCTTGTGAAAACTATTTTTTTAAGATATCTTCTGCCTTTTTATATCTCTGGCCTAAACGTAAGGATTTATAATAGTGAAAACAATGGAAATCAGCCTTAGTTTGAAGAACATTTTCAGCCTTTCTTATCAAAATTTATTATCCTGTCATTTTATCTTTCTGAAATAATATAGAAGCAGTACTTAACCAAAGAAGAAAATAAATATGCATTCCTTCTAAATTTGTATCAGTTAATGATTCTTAGTTCTACACTTACTAGTAAATAATATCTCATCAATGAAAAACTCTCCAAGCTCACTCTGACTGAGGTCATATTTGTTTGAAAATGAGATGAAAGCCAGTAAAAATTTTATATGAAGTCTGTTTGAAATAATAAAATTACTATTTTTCTACAAAATGTTATATATTTCTTTTCAGCACTGGCAGTTAATGACAATGTGGGCCACAAAGTAGAAGACTAGAAATGAACGTTTTAGGCTGTAAGTATAGCAAAGAAAATTGAGAATGTTGCACGTAATAAAATAAGAGATGATGGAGCAAGCCTTAATGAAGTACTGATGATATTTTAATTTCACAAGTACACATTTTCTAGGTGTTTGGAAATTAAAAAAAACCACAAACAAACACAGAAGAAAATAAAGTTGTTAAAACACTGTATAAAAAGGAAAAAAAAAAAATCTATCTACCACTACAAAAAAGAAAGCAGATAGTTACAGAGACTCATGACCTGTATTTAAACAGTGTCTGGCAGAATGAAGATGGACGGATGGATCTGAAACAGCAAATTCAGCAGATCTGTCTTCGCCTCTCAGAGTTCGTAAAGAGTTCGGTGTGTACCTGAGCAAAATCCCTCCTCTGGTCCAAAGCTCGCACTCGCCACTCTGGGTTTGTGGGGAGCAGTTAATACCGTTCTCTGGTGGGCAGGAGGTACTGCGTGGGCTGAGGAAATACACAAATTAATTGAAGCAAGATCTAACAAATATTAGAACTATTTAAGCAATAAGCCAATTAGTTTATAATGTAGAAAAGCTATTATGTGCAATTACAAACTACTGGTGTTGGGTTTGAATTGGGTTGGGGTTTTCTTTTTTTTTTTCTTATTTACATAATTGATTTCATGTGTTTTTCATGCTTGCTTATGTTTGCATATTTAGGGATACATCACAACTGCTTAGGTAAGAATGGAAATTTTTTATTGTGGCCAACAGGGAGGAAAAGTTCATACCTGTATTTCTTACAGCTTTTTTCCATTTTTTTTCTTTGCAACTGTTATTTTTCTGCACATTTTTAAATTGCAGGAACTAAATCTGAAAGGAAGTCGTTTTGTTGAGCAGTTTTCCTCTCACTTTTAAGCTCAGCTGGAGAAAGTATTTAATCTGCAACCAAAGGCTTTGATTTCCAAGAGTGCTGAGTACCTGAGAAAAGAATCGATTGAGGTTACTAAAGGGCTGCGGATTTGGGGTGTTTTTGCACGCGGCCCGATGCTACGTGCCGGCGTTTGAAAACTTCGCGGAAAGCGTACGATCGTTACCGAGACGTCGCGCGTGTATGAATTGGTGCAGTCATTCACTTTTCATTCCGATCCTTAAAGGAAACTGGAATCTGTGCTGCAAAGTCGGGTTTTAAAAGCTGCAAAACCCAACTCATGAACGCGTGTGCAGGTCTCCGTGAGAGCGGGGGCTTGGGGAGAGGTTTGTCCCCGTCACCGCGCCGATGGGCGCAGGGCTCGGGGCCGCACAGTGCCGCCTCCTCCCTGCCCGTGCCGCTGGACAAACCCGTCCGTAGCCTTGCAGCCCCGTGCACTGGCCTTAAAGGCTCGGATGAAAGCTAACGGGTTCTGTGACCCCGTTTTCTCGGTTGCGGGGTGGAATTAAAGCGGTTGCGTGCCATCAGCCTGTGCTCACAAACCAGCGCCTTCGCCGGTTAAATCAGCTGCTCTGCTGGCAGCTGGAGGTTGGCGTGTCCAAAAGGAGAGCCCGTGTGCCCTGCTAGCTCGGCGCTCGGACTTCGGGGCTTGCTTTCATTCTACGTTCCTAAAACCTCCCTTCTAACACATCCCTTGTAGCTTACCAGCGAGATTCGAAAGAGCAGCTTTTACAAACCAGGCAAACTCGAGACACGTATTTGCACAGCGTTTCAACCTGGGTTAACAATTGCCAACAGGAACTTCATTTAGAGTAGCTGGTTGTATAAACACACTTGCTTTTAGGTTAGGAAATGGATGGCATAGCAAATAGAGAGTGTGTTTTATGACTCCAGATTCTTTGTTGGGAGTCTTTACTGTCAGCTTTTTATAAAGGGTGCTGTCAAAGCGGGTACAGCCCAGAATTTCCTTGTGTTTACAAAGCACGCGTAATGCCTCGTACTTCTCTTTTAAAGACATAATTGCCTTAAGGGGGTTGGATTTTTTTTTTCCCCCTTTAAAAAAAAAAATGGAAACAATGGAATGGGAAACGTTGGAAAGGAGACGCCGCTCGGCCCCCGCGTGATTTCATCTCAAGAAACCGATGCGAGCCTGTCTGATGATGCAAACAACTTGGGACTCTTAAAAGAGTCTGATTCTCCCCCAAATGCATTTTATAGTGTTAGAGTGAAAATCGCCGGCTGCCGAACCTCAGGTAAGCGTCTGCCCCTCTGCAAGGGAGAACAAACCATCCCTAGAGCAGCCTTGCGCAAGCCAGGCTCTGCTTGCTGGAGCAGGCACAGGCAGCTTTCTGGGGAAAACACGAAGTTTTAATACTCTGCCCTGCCTGCGTAGGGAGGCTTTGGAGAAGCTCGGCCACCAGGAATGCGCACCTTACAAAATAATTCCTTGGACTTGTTAATGTTTTATTGTAGTATGAGTTTATGATGACAGCAAACCTTTCAAAACTGCAGAGGGATAACACGCTTCCCTGCTGTATTAAAAAATAATGTTGGTGTAGATTTTATGTACCATAGTTTGGACTGCTGTTAAGAGGCGCTGCTTTGACAACCTTCTTTTTGAGGTTTACAGAAAGCATAATAAAATATGTAAGTTACATTTCTACAAACAAAAGCCATAACATAAGTTATTTATAAGCGTGAGATCCAAACAGTATCACGATAAATAAACCTTAATGGGTACCTGCAGCATCCATCCTAATGTAATTTGCCCAAGAAAAGTCATATTTAGTAGAAAAATCTGGCAGCAGCTTCATGTTGGTACATAAAATAAGGATAGGAGGGAGAAGGAAGCCAGGCTGAAAGACCGGCTGCTTTCCCAGGCTCAGCCCAGAGCGGCTGCACCTCCCAGCCTTCCCCTTCCACCCGGGGCTGGCGCTGCTGCTCGGGGAGACCAGACGGTACCGGGACGTGCCCCGCCGGCTTCGCTACAGCCTGATTTCATCGGAGGTGGCAGAAAGAAATCAAAGCCCGTCTGCCCGTCATCCTCTGCGCTCTCCTCCCTTTCGGCGGTGGTCCCTTCCCCAGCGCTTCCCTCGGACCCTCCCCGTCTCATCCGGTCTCAGCCGTTCACGGACCGGTGCATAGATTCTGAACTAAAACGAAGTTTCAGCTTTTTTAATATAACAGTTAAGATTACCAACCCAATAAAAATGTGCTTTGAAATGTGAACTGAAGCCACTAAGGCACGTTCGTCTGTCAGAGGCTGCAAGCCACCTTTAACTATTTGCTCCGTGAGTGGCATTTAACCGTTTCCACCCGCTTGACGGGGACGCGGAGGACGAGGTTTATCGGCGCCCGTGTTCAGCCGGTCAGCCTCCACTCACGGCGCTGGCACCTCGAGCTCGCTCCTCCGTGGATTTGGGCAGGGAATATACCTTGGCTGGTGGGGAAGGGGCTGCTGAGGGTGGACCTCGGCTCCCCCCAGCCCTCCCCTTCTGCCTGCGGTGGGCTGAAGCTCTCCCCAGCTGGAGCCAGGAGGGGTGCAGCCCTCCCGAGCTTAAAGGAAGGGGCAGAGGGGAATGACCTTTAGACTCCGCAGCGTGAGGGCTCTTGGCTCCGAAAAAGAGCCCCTGATTTAACCCGTATGGGCTGACAAAACCTCGCATCCGCTCTGCTGAGCGCAGAGAGCTGCGT
>NW_010553038.1:2188-2422 GCF_000687285.1 Phaethon lepturus | reverse complement strand
AGGAGCAGAAGGAAATATGGCAGATGGAGACCCTGCACAAGAAACGGGAAGAAAGGGATTTATCGCAGAGCTGTAAATCAAAAATAGAGAGTAAGACCAGTCATAATTTAAAAAAATAGCCTACCCTCAAAAAACCTGTTACCTGCAAAAGGCTGTTTCCTTCTGCCAGGTTTCAGTGTCACCTCCAGGCCATGGGACAAGTGTTCTGAGGGCTGGCAGGGTCCAAAGTGGTAG
>NW_010553038.1:0-2170 GCF_000687285.1 Phaethon lepturus | reverse complement strand
CCACGGGTCCACCACGGCCAGAGGGTAGCCGTTAAATGGAAAGGAGGGGACTGCCAACACCATGGGCAACCCTTTTTTTCCATCTGCAAACAAACATACAGGTACTCGCGTTTTTGAGGGGACCGACCCAGCCTTCAGTCCACGAAGCCCTTTTCTTGACGCAGGAGCCAAAGCAGACCGGTGGCCCCAGGAAAGGACCTGGTGCTGCAGTGCAGTGCTGCTGCCTGATGAGATGGTTTGGGGAAACAACAGGTCTAAATTTCTTCCTCAGAGGGAGATTAACTCCGCTGGATTCAAGGGCAGTGATTGCCCATTGCTGAATGAGGACGTCCGGTCACCCATCGCTGAAGGGAGGCTTCCGATTGCAGCGCAGCAAGACGCCCGCCGGGCCCGCTCCCGGTGTTAGACCTCACACCGCTGCCTGCCAGCATATCGCCTCGCCTGGCGTCAGGGAGCCTGCCAATTCTCTCAAGCGAAGACGGGCACAGAAGGGTAGGGAGGGTGATGGAGAAATGGCAGAACACCATTTAAGATGCCTTTGATCTGAGTTGCCAATCGTTCAAGCCCACGTACCATCCGCTGAGCAGGCTTCTGCTGCATTTAGGAACATGCTTTAGTGGTGGACTTGGCAGTGTCAGGTTAATGGCTGGACTCAATAATCTTAAAGGTCTTTTCCAATATAAATGATTCTATGATTCTGCGATTTAAGCAGACAGACGTGTTGGGTGCCATGCAGATGGGATGGGCTTCACTTGGAAAATAGCCCAGGCTCCTTGTCCTGCTTCACCAGGGTTCAGCATCCTCCACCTTGCCTATTTAACAGAACGGAGCAGCCAAGCTAAAGATGCATTCCATTACCTGTCTTCTCCTCCCTTCTTCTGGTAGTATTTAGGTGTGCCCTTGATATTTTAACAACGTGCTCCCTTAATGCTTGCACTCTCCTTGTGTTGGGTTTTTGGTCTTTTAAAATTCTTTCTGATTCACATTTCTTCCTTATGAGATTTCTTCTTTCTTTGTCGAGGTGACTTCTGAGTAGAAAATAGCAAAATCAACATCAGCACCCTGCTCGAATTCCTTTAGCATGCTTGCTGCTCTGTAAGAGCCATGTGGAGAGCTCGTTTCCATAATAGTCTGGAAAATTGTTTGCTCTTCTACCAGTTGCTGATTTAAGTGTTTTCCTTAAGCCAAATCTTGCATGGAAAAGAGTATCCAAAAATTCAAGCCATTTGCACTATCACCTTCCTCCTTCTGCATGTCCCATCTCCTCTCTTACATCCAAGCAACAAGCTGAGGGCTCATGTTCAACTGACTGGGATGGGAGAATGATGAACTACCAGAGACCTCATTTATGCACACAAGAAAAAAAAAACTTTCTTTTACAGTCTTTACAGTCACAGTCTAAAGCCTACAGAAGTTCACCATTGCCATAACCACGCTGAAGGTTAGGTACACCAAAAATGGGTCAATTGTCACTGCAGAATTTTACTCCTGAATGCGGGCTGGTGTTTTGCTCCCCAGACAAGGAATGCAATATTCCATTGGAACAGGAAGAGAAAGCACATTTAATGATTATTAGGCATAAGCATCCCAAACAAGCAGAACTGGAAAAATAATAAGGTAACTAATATTTGTGGGAAGTCGCTAATTGGAGGAAAAATACAGAGAGACACAGGCAAAAGAAATCTAGTAATGACTCTTCAAAACAGAGTGAGCTGGAGTCTGGCATGGATCCCCACAGCTTCTGAGCTTGTTCAATTAAAATCAACACTGAATGGGTTTTCTTTCACTTCCATTACTCAAGCTGCATTCTTCAAAGGAATAGCAAATGAGTGATATGCATATGAAAGAACCATGGAGTATGAAATTACAAAATGATACAGGGTTTGGATATTTGCACTTTGAGATATTAAATCTTCTGAAGGAAAATATTTGAGCAAATTCTGAATAATGAACCCTACAGAGAAGGAAGGAAGAGCTGCGAGATAAAACTGATAAGGAAGAGACTGAACAATTTCCAAGTGCTATTGAACTACTCGGTTTAATCATGACACAGTATTTCTAGTCTAGGATTTACTCCTCTGTCTGGTCAGGTCAGCGAGCACATTGTAACGGCCTTTCAGACCCGTATTTCTGTACATGGCTGCCGTGGGGCAGTCTGCGGCGAGCACTT
>NW_010553037.1:0-7434 GCF_000687285.1 Phaethon lepturus | reverse complement strand
GGCCTTTTGAGCAAGGCAAGGGGGGGAGAGCTGCCCCCGGCTATTCTGGTCAGGAGACAGGTTGTACTTTCTCAGGAAACGCGCTTCGGCAACGAGAGGAAGGGTGGGATCCCAACTTACAAAGCGAGGAGCTGTTCCTGAGCTGTGTAAACAGGGGTAAGGAGCAAAGCACCGTCCTTTATTTTAGCAGGGAAACAAAATTAATCGTTCTCGCCGCTGGCCAGATTGACCTTTCCAGGTGACTACCACCTAACTTCTCCCTCTTGCAGGGGTTTGATACTCAAAGGTTTAGCACGGGCCTACTTTGATACGTGTAGTAGAAAATAAAAAGAGAATTGTATACGGTATTTTGAAAGGACTAGTGACAAACGGGACGGACTCGGCACCGCAGCAAGCAACCGTTACGCAGCAGGGAAGGGGTTCCCGGGCTCCCAGCAAGATCGGGTTTGAAGCAGTCTGCAAAAAAGGCCATTTCTTTTTTACAGAAAGAATTGCAACAAGCCCAGGAGGATTCCCATATACGTATAACGTAATACATGTATATAAAAATAGAACCAACAGGGAGGGAGAGGAACCCAGATGTTCCTTTGGTGGGGAGGACCCATCGTGTGTGCAGAGATTTCCTCATATCCATTAAACTCCGAAAACTAGCTTCACATTAGGCTCGTCTGCTCCGCGATTAGCATTTTAGCTTACTGAGGAGGCAAAAAGTATAAAAATGTGAGAAATAGTTGATTAAATTTAAATTTAATTCATTAAAAATGAGCTCTGCAGCAAAATAGCGTTGAGTACCCCTAACTTCTCGGTAGGCTAAATACAGAGATAACCGGTGCGACAGCCAGACAGGCACAAGCCCTCGTGAAAACCTGTGATTAAAGGCCAGATCCTGCCCTTCGCTGCCCGGGAGGAAGAGTGGGGTGGGAATGCCTCTGCAGACACGCAGGCACAGCGGCAGCAGGGCGGCAGCGATGCTTACGGCCCCCGCTCTGGAGCAAACACCTCTGGAAGGTTTTGGGGTCCCACAGCCCTGGCAGCAAGTGGGAATATTTGCTTTGGCTGAGGAGGCTGGCCCCAGGTTTGTCAGGATACCCCCAAAAAGGGCATCTCATTATTTGCATTCAAAATCATTTAGTTATGCTTCAAAAGAGCCAATCTCCAAGAGAGGAAGGCTCCGCTGGAAAGGGCCACATACACGACCACAAAGGGTCCGCAGTGCCTCGGGTAAAGCTCACTGAAGACGATAAGAAGGTCCACGGGACTCTCTGGGAGCAAGTTGCAAGGGCAGCTGTGAGGTTTTTTTGGTTTTCTTTTTTTTGCCTTGCATCTGGTTTGTACCCTGGAGGCATGGAAGCATCCGGTGTTCGATGTTAGCCACGTTCCCACACGGGTGATGAGGGGACGAGGGCAGATCACAGGCCTGCTCGTGCGCACTCAAAGATCCTTGCTGTGTCTGTACAAAAGAAGTTTTCCATGAAAATGAAGGATAGGAAAGGCGCCGTGGCTTTTTCCTCCCCAAAATAAAACCAAAAAGTAACCACCTAGAGAAGAAATGTTAAATCCACTCCAAAGGCCTCAAAACAAGAGGAAGATTTTGGTCTTGCCTTTGGACAGATTTAACTTCTCTTTGCAACCCAAGGACTAACAACCCGATTTTGCAGCAACCTGGGCTTTCACTACAGAGACCTCAAATTTTGCTGATGTGCATCTGGCTTTTTGATGGGTGAAATCTGCCATTAGAGAAGGCTGGACCTGCCTCCACTGTCCAGATTTCACAGGCTCCTTCTCCACAGTTTCCTCCCAGTTGCACGTAGGACGCTACGTCTATTGTCAAGGCTTTTGTTAATAAAACAGCACTACTTCAAGGCTGAGCTCCTGTTATCTTGCAGCCCCTTAGGGCTCATTAAGGTCTGAATTAGCTGACTGTCCACGGCCCTAATTAGTACTTCAGCTCTCTGGGAAGCAGCCAGGGCTTTTTTTAACCATTGCTCGTCACCCGTAGCATCAGGTCCCTTCTGTGATTTGGAGCGTGCAATCTGCAACAGCTTTGAAACTAACTGAGCTAAGCATCTAGCCCCTTGCTGCTCTGCGCTGCTTTTAATTATTATTAATTGTAATGGCCAGCCCTGGAAAGTGCCCTGTGAGGGTGCACTGCAGGACACTACGGCAACGCAACTTGGTTTTGGTTTGTGAGCCTGTTCTCCTGAAGGGCAGAGGGAGGTTGTGAGGTACAAAGACCTAGTGTGGTGCTTTACGATGGACAGGGTGAAGTACGGGAAAGGGTAGGGTCTAGTCACACATAGGTCTCGGTCCTTGCAAACCTGGAGGAGGACGTATTTGATCTGTCATTTCTTGTGGGCTTGGTGGAAAAAGCCAGGGCCCAATCACCCTTGCAACTCCACTGCCATTGCTGTGGTTAGGCTGGTCTGCATGCACTGGATACGGACCCCGAGAAGTTTGGTTGCTTGCTTTGAAGTTGAGGTGAGAAATACTAATTTCATCCTTACTGCAAGATTTTGAAGAAAAGTGAAAAAAGATTTAATCTGTGCTGAATATGGAAAAAAAGTTGAGTTTTCACTACAAGGCAGCCACAAGTACAACATCAAATCTATCAGGGTTTGTGTGCATCCATGTGAAACAAGTACGTAATTCAGCCTGGGAAACTATTAAAACTGATTATTGACGGGACCTTATTCTCAGCAATTTGTCAGAAGGCCTTATCAGACATACCTCACGGCAGATCTAAGCCTCTCGCTGAAAGAGTAAGACTAGGAGCCTCCCATGCCAAGAGCTCTATAATGCCTTCTACCAAAAGATGTGACATCTCTGCGCCTCAATAGATTTATTGATAGATAAATGAGGGCAATACCTCAATTGTGATGCAGCGTGGGATCCCCAAACGGCTGGTCCTGTACAAAGTATCACTGTTTGTCAACGGGAATTTCTAGGCAAGCGAAAGCAATACCTGCTCATTGACCTCCATGGCACCTGGGATAGCTGGGGGACAGAGGAGTCCTACAAATAAGATGAAAATGTGTATCTATGTTCCCCGTACACTTTGATAACCTGGGGACATGCTGGTTTCCTCAAAAGCATGTGGCAGCAACACAGAGTGCTGAAAAGGGAACTGTGCAGGAGGTCTGGGTCACTCATCAGATCCCGAGGGATGACAAACACCAGTGAGGTAGCTGGGCTTTATACTAAGCACAGCTCCAAGGCTCTCAGTACTGTGGAGAGCCATTTTGTGCTGCTTGTGAAAAGGGACCAGGCTGACAGTACCATTAGAAACAGCACCAGCACGTGCACAGGGGAGGGAAGACCTGCTCCTTGAAAATAGCCACCATGGCAATAGCAGAACGTCCTCTTGAAATACGAAGTCTGAGCTGGGAGATGAGCTGTAGGATCCCTGAGGCAGAAGATGTCTGATGAGTGGCTGAGGACTGAGAGCCACGGGATCAAACAGCGATTCCAGCTGGGGGTCATCTATTCGCGTAACTGGCACCATCTGCTCTGCCACGCTGCGGCAGCCTGCGAGCTGCGGACTGACGGCCGCTCCCTACCGGCGCTGGTGGAAAGACAGCCAAGAACAGGCCCAGGCTGCATTGCATTTAGTAATTTGGATACGAAACCTTTCCAGTCTCGCCTACGTCGCTGCTGCGGGCAGTGACCTCATGGCGCGCTTGGCGGCCACCCAACGGCGCAGATCAGCCGCGTTTGCAAACTGTCAACCCAAGTGCAACGAGGCACTCGGGCGCTCCAGGATCAGAGCTACGCTCTGTCCCACGCTCTCAGCGGCCGTCGATGAAACAAACGGCTCCTCTACTTAAAAGCCTTCCAAGCTTATTCTTAAGAAAAAAAGTCTTCCCATTCCCCAGGTCCCCTCGGGTGCCATAATCAGAAAGTGATCCAGTTTCATAACTGCACAGAAAAACAGCTGAGCACTCATGCCTATCACTGCTATGGAAAAAGCGTGCCTCTGCACTGCCAGACTGTTAAGAAATCAGAAAAATATTCCATATGCCCTCCATAAACTTGAGAAAGGCCCTGCTGCAAATACTATTTCAGAAGGAATAAGGCTGGCCCAAACTTGCATTTTTTTTTTTTTTTTTCTTCTTGACACAGCTGTGTCACACCAGAAAGACGACAAGCTGAACTTTCGGGAAGCGTGGCGCAGCTTTGGCACTGCTTACCCAGCCGAGGTGACATTCAGATCCTGCTGGGTTCATAAAGTTCACCAAGAAGTCACAGTAGCTTTTTTCAAAGCCAGAAACAAGTATGAACCGAGACCTACATCTGTTGTCCCGCTTTCTACAGCGGCGCTGAGAAACGTAAGGAAACGATCCGGGCCCAGAACTCGGCATCGCCTGGCTCCAA
Organism: Phaethon lepturus; assembly: GCF_000687285.1. NCBI lineage: Eukaryota > Metazoa > Chordata > Aves > Phaethontiformes > Phaethontidae > Phaethon > Phaethon lepturus. The sequence continues at coordinate 3,063 of NW_010553037.1, read as the reverse complement.
CACCAGGGTGAAGAAAGCCACGCAGAACAGAGATGCAGACTTTCTCCTGTCAATGCTTATACTCCCGCCAGCAGGTACATTAACACGAGCTCTGCAGATCTCTTAAAAAGAAAATACATATATTTGTTTTTGAAAATAGCCTTGGAGTCAAAGCTTGGTGTCCTGTACAGGACACATCTAAGTAGCCCTGGATTCTCCAAGCAGAACACAAGATCCCTTTGCTACGGGTCTTGCATCTGTCCCATTTGCCTGCAATCAATCTCTTGCTTTTTCAGTCATTTGGAGGGGGCAGCGGAAGACGGGGGCACTACTAAGTAATGCAAAAGGTTTATGTCTCTCAACCCCCACCTTGGTTCCTGAGCTCGCCGTCTCTCACAGTAACTCTGCAAGACAGGAAAGGGTTTTTAGTGCCGAGCTTGCAGGACTTCACAAGGTCGGGCCCTGTCTGCAACAGCGGGCGTCACGGCATTCGCAGAGGTCAGAACAGATTTTGGACGCAGCTTGCAGCGCATGCAGTCACGGGCTCACGTTGCACACACAGCTCTGATTATCACAGAAGTCTAGGCCTCCTGCAATCAGGCCAGCTTATGGCTTTAGGCTTCCCACTCGAAGTTAAAAATAGTTGGCCTTTGTTTTACTGAAAGCTTGGGCAGCAGTGACCTTTTGCATCTGCTAAGCATCGCCGCGACATGCCCCTTAATATTTAGAAGATGCAGCTCTCCAACGAGCTGCTCTCGCTCTGCTCTCTAGACTCTGTTTTAACTTGCGGTATTTTCCTTAGGACGAGCCCTACTGTGGAGCACCAAGTAGTTCGTACAGACTTTGGCAAGATCAAGCCACGCAGTCGGCGGGGAAACGCTGCTCCGGCACTTCCAGCACACGGAGGTCTGGGCACGGCGCCCGCGCTGCCCCGGCGCTACTCTCCTCACCAGAAGCCGAGTTTTGCTCCCACCGCTTTCTTCGTAGAGACTTGGCTTTCCGTCTTCTCCTGCAATGCAGAGCTCCCGTGCATCCCTGTAGCTCCATTAGGGATAAGCTGAGGCTCACGCTACGTCTGAAGATGTGTGTTTCTCCCCATGCTTTGCACTCATCAGAGCTGGTTAGCGTAAGGCTACACCCAGGATAGGCCCCTATATAGAGAGCTATAGGCACCTCTCACTCCCCGCTGTAAGGTTCACTCTCATCCACCCAACCCCATCCCTCAGCAAACCAAAGACCTCCCTAATTCGAATTTTCATTTAATCTTCAAGAGGTGAGCTGCCATGCAGAGAATATTCCTTATGCAGGCTGTTAATATTTAAAGTTTGGCCTTTAGAGTCTGCTACTCTACAGACTCCACTGCTACAGACTGCTACTAAACTTTCTTTTAAGAGCATTGCAGCACACCAGATGCCACAAACAATGTGCGTACTTTTGATGGCAGCACTAAAACCAGATGAGCTATCCCCTGGAGGCAGGCAGGAAAAGCTTGTGGTCTCAGACTTTGCAGGGAGTCAGATGGAGAACACCGATATGAACAGGAAGAAGTTGAACCAAAATAACACAATCCTCTATTTTTATTGACCACAGTAAGCGAAATGCAAAATACAAAGGCACAGCACAGAAACTGCACACTAACACCAGCCACAACAGTAGCAGAGGCCTTAATTTTGTCATTTTAAAACATCTGTCCCTAAGAAGCATTCCCTGAAAGAATCCAAAGTCACAGCAGCATTTATGAAAGTAAAAAATGCAAGTCAACTTCATCAACATCCTTCCACCTTAAAGTAAAAATTTCTGACCAACTTGCATCTACCCAAAATAGAAGTCAGCAGTGGCGACTAAGACTCCCAGAGGCTCCGCGTCCCAGAGTGATCCACTCTACGCCTGAAGCTGGTGCTGCTTTGAACAGCGGGATAGAGGAGACAAGCTTCAGAGGTCCCTTCCAATCTTCCAATCCACTCAGTGAAAGACCTGGTGAGGCTCTTAGAAACTGGGTCTTTCACCATTTCAAATAACCCCATGTTTTTGTGTTTCTTCTGTCTCTGCCCTAATGATAGCACCAAAAATTCTGAAGCGTTGTTTCCAAGCAGCTTATCTGCTTAGTCTCTCTTATGTGCTGCAGAAGAGTTCACACAGGTTTTATGGCAGGTTGAATCCAAATAACTCTGTATTTTTAAATTATTAAAAAAAAATAATCACAACCTGTCCTTCAATACGATCCTGACAACAACAGTGGTAGAAATATATCAACAATTTAAGATAATTCCTTTCAAAGAAGCAAGAGACATTTCAGTTTCTAGAACAAGCACAGAAATAATTTTCTGTGGAAGAAAATGGACGCCAATATTTACTGTCATCGGTGCAGAAAAGTTTCCTCAATTACTCATAGTGCATGTCAAGCATAAGACAGCAAACAGCATGGATCACAAAAGTATTTCTAGTGCAATTTCTCCAAAAGATCTTAAATTTTTTCACTCCTAAATACAGAGAAAATATAAAGAATTATAACATATCTACTAGAGAAAGTAAGTAGAACATACAAGCAACAGATACTCAATTAAAGTTGTACTGTAATAGCGCTGTTTTCCAAGAATCAGGGACAACTGAAGTAATACATATTATTAGGACAAAAGTTAATGCATTACGAAGAACTTACGTGTCTTTCAGCACAGTAAACGATTACAGTCGTGGTTGAACGGATCCATTCTTCTCTGTGCTCACCAACACCGCAAACCACAGAAGTGGTGAAACCCTCCCACCCCGGGGCTGGTGCATGGCCTCCCAGGAGGCCCCAAGCCTGGGGAGCTGCCAATGAAGCCCCTCCACGGGGCCGGGCTCACACAGGTGTGGTGGGGGTGGACCCCCGGGCCCCCACCAAGCCGCTCCACCACTCCCCTTCTCAGCTGGATGGGGAGAGTCTAACGAGGAGCTCGTGGGTCAAGATAAGGGCAGGGAGAGATCAGTCAGGGGCAACACAGACTCAGTTGGGGGAAATTAACTTAATTTATTCTGAATCAGATCAGGTTAATCTTAAACCCAAATCTTAAAATACCTTCCCCCACCCCTCCCTTCTCCCTGGGC
>NW_010553036.1:0-1733 GCF_000687285.1 Phaethon lepturus | reverse complement strand
AACAACAACAACAACAACAACAAAACACAAACAAACCCAAAACAAAAAAAAAAACCCACTCATTAGGTGCTTTCTGAGGACCCAGAGAATTGTTATCTTTGCTGGCGGGAGAACTGGATGTTGGGTCAACATCAACACCAAAAAACGTAAGTTGCGCTCCACCGGTTCCCACAGTTTACGACCTTGGCCAGCAGATAAGCCCATGTAGTACGATCTTCTGCGTTTCGCAGGCTGCAGGTACCAGGTGTCGTTAAAGGTCAGTGTTGAGGAAAGGGCTCTCCCACAGCCGGGAGAAGGTTACAGAGAATGATTTTTATGCAACATAAGCTTGTAGATGATTAACAATTTTCTTTCAGTTAACTGCGAAGTTAATAGTTATTCAAAGCACTCCATTGTAATGGGAGTGGAGATGGGGAGACGTACTACATTAACCATTAATCTTGGACTGTGCAATAAAAATTAAAATGGAATATGGCACATAAGTATGATTAATTCTGCTTGCAAAGGGAGAGGGTGTCAGTGTATGCTTTGGATGGGAGTGTTTCCTTCTGACAGCAGGGTGCCCTGGCGCAGGTTAGGATGTGCCCCAGGAAGGCTGCACTCAGTGTTCAGCCCTGTATTTTCTGCTTTTTTCAAGCTCAAACCACACTCTTGTTTCGAAAGCCACCTTGTTAACCCCGCACCTCCCAAAAATCTCTAAACGTTAGGGAGCGGGTCGATTTTTTTTTAGTTGCAAAGGGGAGAAGGGAGAAAGAAGGGCTCAACTTGGCAATTTGAGACCGTGGAAGAAGGCCACCGTCAGTGAAACACCTGCTAGCCTGCACCCGCTGCAGTGCACAGCTCCAGGGAGAAGGAAGGAGGATTTCCCAAGGAGCTATGCCTCTCTGAAGCCCCCCTGGCCTTGCCAGCCACCTCTCCAGCCGCAGCAGCATTTTGAGCTTGGCACTAAGCACAGCCGGGGCAGTGCCCTTGCCCAGGGCTCACCAATGCCTTCCAGCCTCGGCCTGTGCCAAAACTGCTTTTCCCGAGCGCTGCAGTCCTGCTGATACACATGGAGCCATTGCCACGTGCGCAGAGACTTGCTGAGGTCGATGCCATCGAGTTTATTTTGTGCTTGCAAGCTCAGTGGCAAACCTTTGGAGAAAAAGAAAAGCATGGGAGACAGGCCTGGGAGGCAGAACTTGTACTCATGGTGTCCCCCAGCTCAGCGATGTTTGGCTCTGGGTTTTGACGTCGGTTTTGAAAAGGATTGCAAAATACAGGTCTAGATTTATCTTTCCCCTTTCTCCTTCCCACTCCCCCAAACCTGCCAAAAGTCCCTTGCCTGCTGTCACTGGGGGTTTTGACCTCGGCTGCTCGCAGCCAGCATGAGGGCTGAGGGAATGGGTTCCAGTTTGAAGGCAAATTCCTCCTACAGCTCAGATACACCTGACTGAGCCTGCCCACCTGCTCTCCTGAGGAGCCGGCACTTCCTTGTCCCCGGCAGCCGTGGAAGTGTTCAGCTAGCGCAAGCGGCTGGTTGTTTTTATGAATACTTTCTGTGAACCACTCTAAATCTCCATCTGTCTATAAGCCAGCGCGCATTTCCCAACGCTTTCTGCATTTATTTGACAGCCATGCCAATACAGTGTGTTCATTAAGAGAGAGATCAGCCTGCTGATGAGAAAACACTGGAAGCAGCCCTGCAAGCGGACGTGCACTGGTTCTCCCGGCAGCCAAGCGGCAGGAACCCA